>NC_051185.1:25634481-25706981 GCF_013339695.2 Rhipicephalus sanguineus | reverse complement strand
GTAATGCATTCGGTAACTAAAACCAAGAAAGAAATTTACCGCGTGACTCTTAGGATAACCCGTTTCCGTGTTATCTCTCGCGCATACGTTTGGCTTCTTGAATACAGTACGCTTCAGACCGTGCAACGTGTAATGGTAAAGTGTTATCGTTACCGAATCAGCTGCACCGAATTACGAGCCCTCGTTGGCCGTAGCGGCAAAGGCGGTTCCGCTATTAGCTACCTGATCTCTGGTAGTTAGACGCAATAGCACAGCTGTTGGTGTGGCCGCATTCTGCGGGGAAAGAAATATGCGTAGGATTCGCCCTAAATTGACGTCTCGAAGAACGGTGTAGAAGGACATCGCTTCTCCAATCTAACCTGACCTGACGTACCCATCCTCGGCATGCCGGCATTAAAGCCGAAGATGCCGGTTGAGGTCGTTGAAGTTATAACAAAGCCAGCTTCCTGGTGCTCGTAATTAATGGAAAGATGGAGACGGGATGGAACGCTTGTTCAAACATAAATAGCAAGCGTAAAAGTGCTTCGTGCGTTCCGAGAGAAACTGGTGGCAGCAGTTAATATGATCGGGGGGAAAAAACCTCTCTCCGAGATAAAGATCGGAATTGGGTGCAACGACATCCGTTATAAATTTCGTGGAAGTGCATAATAAGCGCGGGTCAGTTGCAGACCCGTTTGGTGACGAAGACGCGACTTCTGTGTGTTGGCAGACCGAACATTCTTGGCACGATATACGGATTCTGCCTCACTGCATTCCATTCCTCTCTTATAATCCAACACAAAACATTCGGTGATGCGATCCATATGAAAACTGACGATAACATAAGCCTACCATAGCACGGCTCCGCGACGTTTTTCGGATACTGCATGCCTCTTCCCGTGTCAGCACGAATTTTAGAGCGCAGCTCTTAGGCGCCCGTTCCTGCGTTGAGCAAAGTCGCCGCCTTCGGCGTAACCGATAGAGAGAACGAGGACGAAAGAGAGAGAGCGCGGAGCGCAGCGAGCCGCTGCGTTAGCGTATGCAATGCCTCCTGCCTGCTCGCGCTTCTTGTAACAGCGCAATAACGCATGCCTCTCGCTCACGGACACGACAAAGTGGGTTGACCTGCCGGAGTCAACCCCCTGGAAATTGTATATATATATATATATATATATATATATATATATATATATATATATATATATATATATATATATATATATATATATATATATATATATATATTGCCACACGCGCTCCTTTCTTTTATCTATTCTTTACGTTACCGGCCCATTACACGTGTAACTACTGCCCTGCGCAAACCGCGTCCGAATGACTAGTAACCTTCCAAATTACTTTAGAATCTTCTCATAAGATTGCTCGCATAACGCAAACACCAGAGTTTATTCTGGAGCTTACGCGGCCACCAGTGATAACGGCAGATCACTCCACGGCAGACGCTGTTCTCGCCGCTATCAGTGTACAGCTTTAATTAACTTTGGCCCCTTAATTTTCCGGGCACAAGTTCGCCCAAATGAGCAGTTTCGTCTTGAACACGCCGACTGCTGCCTTCGCCAACGTCACGAACCCACGAAAATATACACGTACACATACAAACACACACACGAACGCGCATAGAAAAGGGTCAGACACTGCAGCCCCGCCCCCCAAATAAATTTCTAGCTACGCCCCTTGCAGCCTCTACATCACTGTTTTCCTCCATAACAATGCACACTGCGGTGCTTAGTGTTGAAGACGGGCGCTGGCTTCTTCCAACGCTTGGACATTGACCCTGCTCACGCGCGTCAAGTCACGCTGATCCGAAAAAAAAGAAAAGATTCGACGGAAAAGGCTCAGTGTGACGGATATCTAGAGCACAATCACTCGCGATTCTCCTTTATTTTTTTTTCTTACTTTCCTATTCCTCTTATTTTCGTTCTTTCTAAGCATTTTTGTTTTGTTCCAACAAACAGCGTGACGGTACTATACATCTTATCGCCACAACGTGACCCGAACATTGCGCAAGGGTAGTTGACAATGAAATATATCCAACAGCAAGAACAAAAGTGATAAGCGAGATGGACCGACAACAGAGTAAGTGAAGCTAAACGGTAGATCGTGAGGGGCGTTTAGAAAACGGAGCAGCTTCCGTCTAGTTGCTCACGTTCTTGTTCACGACGACATCGCGTCTCATTAAGCTCCTTTTTTTCCTTCTTTCTCTCTTGCCTACAGTGCTCATTGCATAGCGTAGGTATGTGTTGTTTGAGTTTAGTTTTGATTCACCCTTTCTTTCTTTCTTTCTTTCTTTCTTTCTTTCTTTCTTTCTTTCTTTCTTTCTTTCTTTCTTTCTTTCTTTCTTTCTTTCTTTCTTTCTTTCGTTTCCTACAATGCCCACTGCGTAGATCTTTGTTGTTTGTCTTTAGAGTCCGTTTCTTCCTCGCGTTACCTACTATTATTGCAATGCCTCGAGAAGGATGAAGTTCATTCGAGGAAACGCACGATTCGGGCAGGCAGTGGACCGCGGTGCACGCTTCGAATTCGACCTGATGCGTGCTCGCACGGTGCGTCGCACAAAAGGCAAGCTGTTGATGCGAGCAATTTGTCGGCACGTACGCGCACGTAGCAGGTAGACAGGCAAGACGGATGATATTGCAGCCACGGCGTCCTGAAATAATAACCAATCCGATGTTTGTTTGTTTTCTTCATACCATCCTTCATTTCTTTTTTTCTCAGATTATTACCCTCCTTATGTAAACGTGCGTGGTTATGTTAAGGCGTGTCACGTCTGATAAGGAAAACGATTAACCGCACGCACGTTTGGTGTATATCGATGCAATTTATCGGTGCGGTACGTTATAACGGCCGCCGATCAGTGGCCGCACTGAATGTTCTCGTGATTGCTGCTGTTCCTCCCGGTCGGATGGAATCACACAACCAAAAAGACATGCATACGGTTTTGTTGAAAATGGACATCTTCTCTTTTGTCAAAAGTAGTATACAGATAAATTAGGGCGATACAGGTTTTTGAAAAGGCGGACATTACATGCACAGGAAGTAATAATGCTGAGTTTCATCACTTTCCAAAAATTTCGCTAGAATTAATTTATTCAAGTTGACCTGGCCGTGTATGTCACTGTAGTGCTCGTGCGTTTGTTTGATCCGGTGCTCTTGGCACGTTGAGACTCAGAGTGGAAAACTGGCGGAGGCCAAACGGCGGTTGGAGGGAGGGGGAGTGAAGGCGACAGCAGGTCGGTGAAGCCGTCAGTCAGCCAAGTAAGTTGGTAAATCGGTAAGTCAGTCCGGTAAGTTCAAGTCAGTCATCGAGTGGTCAGTCAGTCAAACCTGTCAAGTCACTAAGTCGGTCAGTAAGTCGACTCTCCGTCGGTCAATGAGTGAGTCAATACATCAGGTGAACCGGACAAGTCAGCCATCTAGTCGTCAGTCAGCCATTGCGTCAAGTCATTCAGTCAGTCACTTGGCGCCTGTCATTGAATCAGTCAGTCAGTAAATCAAGTAAGTCAGTGATTGAGTTAAGTCGGTAAAGTCAGTCAGACAGGTCAGTCAGTCAGTCAATCAGTTAGTCAGTCAGTCAGTCAGTCAGTCAGTCAGTCAGTCAGTCAGTCAGTCAGTCAGTCAGTCAGTCAGTCAGTCAGTCAGTCAGTCAGTTAGTCAGTCAGTCAAGTCCGAGTACACTTATGTCAGTCCAACCATGCCCCTTTTTCCAAAACAGATGCTTGCATATCAGAGCTGCATTCAAGTTTTCATCTATACCGCTATGCCAACGCCATCTACGCCCTCCCAATTTTCTCAAAAGACTGGCCCTCACTCGTTGCGCCTTAAAGCAACCACGACGCGGGAGCATCGCGCAAGGGGGGATGCAAAAGAAAGAATAAGAAGAAGAAATAACGCTGCCAACTACACGCCACTTCCACGCTGCCAGCGCAACATCCGCGACGTGTGCAGTGTCCGTGAATAAAAAGCCATTTTCATTACACGGCGCACCTTGGCCGCCATCGGTGCGTGAGCTGCCCCACGAAGCGGCCGCATCACTCACGTGTGCTCCTCGAAAATACCTCGGCGCGTTTAACGCCATCCCATTCGTATCGAAAGAGGTGGAGGCGAAAAGAAAAAAATCAGCAACAAAAGGCGGAAGTGTAATCGTCGCTGGCAATTTGCTTTCGACGCGCCGCGCCGCCAGTATTCACAGTCGGTGGCATGCCGAGGTGGTTATAGCGGCGCGGCGTTTTTTAAAGAGCACGCGGGCAGGGTTTATACGGAGACCGTGTTCCGCTACGCTAGTTCCGTGCAGTGCAGTGGTTGCGAGCAGCTATACTCCCACCCCTTCTCCCAGGCACGCTGGATATCGTCTCTTGTGAAAGCTCAACCAGGCTAACCATCCTCATGGGTGAGTCTTCTGAACAGTTAAAGCAGTCAGTCCTCTATTTAAGGCGAAAGCCTCAGATGCCTCATCAAACGCGAAACGTGACCGTCGGCGGCGTCGGCGGCGTCGGCGTCAACACGAGTGATGCAAAAGATCCCCACGCGACGACGTCACCCTAAGACGTCATCACAAGTGGGAATTATTTGTGATCTCATAATGACATCACCATGACGTCACTATGACGACACGTTGCGTGCCCTCACAGGCATTGATACAATCGACTCACAAGAAAAAATACGCAGGCCTGCACTTTCGAGTCGTCTTAGGCGAATGTATAAGGTACCGTGTAACTGTTTGTGGAGGGGGCCGGCAGTAGTTTAACCCTGGTATTGCCTCGAACGAACAGATATTCGTGCTGAAGGTTCGATGAACTTTATTGCAGAGGAGAGAGGAGGAGTGAAGTCATAAGTTGTATGGAACGGAGGTTGGCAAGGAAGGGTCCTATAAAATTAGTGGTGGTGCAGTAGTAGCGCAGCGTCCGTCATCAACGCGGTAGGTACTCCGTTCGATTCCCTGCAGGGAACCGACCGGTTTCTCTCTAACGCTGAAGAAGGTACTCTTACCCATGGGCGTTGGCAGGATTTTGTCTTGGGAGGTGCAGTGTTGCATCACGGCCGTGAAAAAGGAGGGGGGTGGAGTGGTGTAGCTTGGGTTGGGGCAAGTGTTCGAGTGGCTTGAGGGGCGCAAGTGCCCCTCCTGCAATACCTGCGGACGCCCATGCCTCGACCTGATGCTCGGTAGTGTGGGTACTCATGTCTCGAAGGGTGGCTTGTCCTTTTGCGCACTCTTCTCCCTACGACGCAGTGTAAACTGACAATATCGTGAGTACAAACCCGGGTTTTCACACTTCGCGTCCCCGCGGATTTCACAACTAATACGCCTCAAGAAAAAAAAATTCAGGAGCCCTTCCGCTACAGAGAAAATGGAATCAAGCGGAGCTTGGCGTGTGCGTGACTTACCTACTACCTTTCTTTCTTTCTTTCTTTTTTCTTTCTTTCTTTCTTTCTTTCTTTCTTTCTTTCTTCTTCTTTCTTCTTTCTTTCTTTCTTTCTTCCTTTCTTTCTTTCTTTCTTTCTTTCTTTCTTTCGCGTTGCACAATGTTCCATCCTAACTGTTTCCTTCCTCCATGCTGGGGATCGGACCTTTATACACGCGCTTCACAGCGCAACACTTGAGTTGCTAAACACAGCAACTACGATCACGCGTTCATATCCCTGCAACCACGAAATGCGGACACGCGAAATGACGTCTCCTCGATAAGAGATCAGATCGCCGTATCAGAGACGACTAATCACCGACAAGCCAACGATCGAGCGAGTGTCAGTTATTTGATAACGGCGCATACAAATGGGCATGTGACTGGCGCATCTTCGAGGGCCGGATTTCTATACACTCGCCGGCGTCTTCACAATCGCGTACGCCACCGCTGCCACTAAAATGTCTAAGTCAAACCATGAAAAAGCTGTCTTTCACGGCGGTTAAAGGGACACTAAGGGCAAATATTAAGTCGACGTTGATTGTTGAAATAGCGTCCCGCAAAGCTCGTAGCGCTACTTTTGTGCTAAGGAGGGGCTTATCTTGAAATAAACTCACGTTTTAATGGTCCGCATCGCGTTAGCGCACTTCAAATCACGCGCCTTCAAGCGGTCTTTCTGACGTCACTGTTGCCGTGCCTAAAGGGACTTTAGCCGTGCCCAACGTTGCCCGCCTTTACTGCGCGGCGGCATGCACTGGCAGCGTGCACCATTCGGTCATCCGGCAACATCACATGCATGCGGCATTTTGTCGGACTTTCTCTCAGAGCGACTTTCACGAGCATGCAAAACACACGCGGCAGTACACGATACCGAAACTACCACTGAGACGCGACCGCGTGAGCGAAGCCGGGCGCCGGGCGAGGCGCAGTTCGGCGAAAACGGAACTTTTGAACCACGCGTGCCGTTCCCCATGGCAACGCCAAAGCGGTTCTTTTTTCCACGAATCAAACAGAAACGAACAAGCAGCATTTTATTACGTCTCTTGATGTACGGAAGGTTCTTTTTTATTGCAGCTAGTTTGATTACTAGTGATTAATTGTAGTCGGACGCTCGTCATCGGGATTATTTCCAAAATGTCCCACTCGTGGCGCACGTCGTGTAATACATTTAGCTTAATTTCTCGTAAAGTAGGGCACTGCTGTTGATAATATTGCCGTTTTAGACGTTGTCATACATTGAGCTTTCACTCTGACATAAATTGTCATTTTTCTTTAGTGTCCCTTTAAACATTTCTTCTACGATCGCACTGTGTGGTGTGGAAAACGTTGAACAGGCCACAGCATGCTCTACGACGCACGACGCGACCTTAATTTGACGGCTTCGCTTCCGCCATGCGTCTTTGTTCGGTCACGTGACTACTCTGTCATCACAAAGACGTGGCATGGAAAAGGGGTGGGAAAAGGGACTTGCGCGAATGCATTCGCAAATACAGGTTACAAAAGTTGCGGAATCTCAGAGTATTAGTGTCCCTGCATCGCTGAATGATGTTTAACACGCGGCTACGTCACGAAGTTTGAATTTAACGAATTCTGACAAATGTTTTGTACAGTACCAGGTCTAAACGACAACAAACACACACAAAAAGAAAAAAAACAGTAGCCTCAACAATAACATTGAGAACAACAGCAGCAGTGACGCTGCAGCAGCTCGATAAAGAGATTACGAGTAAATAATTGCAGCGTTTATTTGTGAATTCGTTGCAAGGATGTTTTCATGCGAAGTTCTGAAGTCCCGGACGTTTTTATGAAGCAGGAACGTTCTACTCTTCATAGCAGAGCCATTAGGGCGAAGGTCAATCTTGCACGTATTGAGAACGACAGCGCAAATTGAAGAGACAAGGACAAAACATTTACACGCTGCACAGACGCTGTGTTGTGTGTACATTCGGCGTCGAAAGTTTACAGACCACCGAGGTCTGTGAAAACATTGAATTTACCAGCAATTTGTGACATGTATTCGTTCGAACTACACAGTACACACAGTACATGTTGGCGCATTTCACAACAGGCAGGAAATAAAGAACTCACAGGGTCCCCTATGCATCCTTTCCGCCCGAGTCGACTCGAAGGCAAAAGCCATCTTCTTTGCCTTCTAAGTCTACGTATTGTACCGCACGCGCACCTCTCCGAAAGCTTTCTGCTACTAACCTGGTTTTGCAGCGCCTCCAAGATCGGAGGCATTGTAAGCTTTCTGCACCTCACCTTGTTTTGCCCTGCCTCCGGGATCGGCTCACCTGTGACCAAGCAGTGATTTCATGTGATGACGTCATCACATGACTTCACGTTATGTAACGCCATGTTGACGTCACAAGTTTGGGCGATCAGTGACATCATGATAACGTCATATGGTGACGTCATGACGTGACGATTTTTTTTACATCACTCGTGTTGACGCCACTGCCGTCGGACGCCGACGCGGGATGCCGGTCAATTTTCGCGTTTGATGAGTCATCTAAGGCTTTCGCCTTAAAACTCAAGGTTACCTGCAAAAGCAGCGGAAATATTGAGCTTTTTCTCGCGTCTCGTGGTCCATGAACTTTTTACCCTGACAGTAGATGTTTCTGTCCTTGTCTCCTAATCCGCCTCTTTCACGATGTCACGGCGAATGCGCCCTTCCCCTAGCGGAAAGGTCGCGCAACGTCCCTTAATCTCGGAGGCTTTTGTTCTGGCAATACCGGTTGTCCCGGCCCCTACCAAAACCCTACCAAAGCGGCAGAGGACAGCACAGGAAAATGAAGAAGGCGGATTCGCGCTGTCGTTCTCATATCATGTGCAACGAAAAACCCTTGCGTAGCCAAGAGTTGTTTGGGGTAGGTTGTTCAACCCAGCCAACCACAAATTTCACATTTCGTATGTGCATATATACGCGCACAAGCAGACGCACGAACATACAAAAAATTGGGGGACGCTTAAGCTTCGCCTTTAAGAGCTGAACGCGATAGCGATATTCTGTTCCTACTGCGCAGTTCGAACACTACGAGGGTTTAACAGAATGCGCCCACTAAGGCGTGTGCCTTATGTAATGGGTAGCATGCTTTAAACCAGGAGCAATTATGCGCGAGAAACTTCTTCGAAGTTGCGATGCACCCACTACGTGGTCTTAAGGGAATACGCGCAGTAATGTGTGTGCCTTTTGTAATGGGTGGCTCTCTTTAAACCACGAAGTCGTTATGATATTGGTATGGTGTGACGCCCTATGGCAATGTACACTTGTACCACGCAATACTACTGCGATATTACATCTCGTACTGTGACACCTGTATACAGGACGCGTATTTTTGGGAAGCATGAAAGTTACTTTCACTGCAGCTCCAAGCAGAGGCGTGGCTGTGTGGTAGAACACCTGCTTGCCACGCAGACGGCCTGGGTTCGATTCTCATTCGGACCCAACATTTTTATTATTTATTTTATTTGCAGCTTTTTCGATTTTTCGGTCACGGACATGATGATGATTTTTCGCTCACAACCAACGGCCCCGACGCCGACAGCGCAATTTCTGCGATACGAGCTCTTTAACGCTATCGCGTTAAAAGGGGTTCGCACCCTGACAACCCCCCCCCCCCAACCCCCCGAAAAATATCGCTGGCTACGCCCTTGCACCCCTGAAACTGATTGTGACAGCGATTAGATGGCATTCGTGCTTCAAAATTTATCAGAAGCAAATGAAGTGTCTCTTACTGTCGGAATTTCATGTCGCTCGCAGATGCACTCGGCCGCCGTACAGCTCAGACGAAGCGTCAGCTCTCTTGCTCTTTTGAAGCATAAACGTAATAATAATCATAATATTACCTGCGGTTTCACATGCCACGATATGATCATGAGGGACGCCGTAGTGGAGGACTCCGGAAGTTTCAACCACCTGGGGTTCTTTAATATGCACGTAAATCTAAGTACGCGGGCGTCTAGCAATTACACCTCCACCGAAAATGCTACCACCGCGGCCGGGATATGAACCCGCGACTTTCGGGTCGGCAGCCGAGCATCATAACAAGAACAACTGTACCACCGCGGCGGACGCTCTCGGTAGCAGACGAAGCGGCAGAAGTAGTCAGGCCGCCGGTTGACCACAACGTGTCCTTTCGTTCGCCTCCCTGATTGGCTGTTCGGGACGCGCGAAGCCTTCGACAAGCCCTGCGTGATTCTAGTTGCGAGCGGGTTGAGGAATGAAGATGGAGAACACGAAGGAGGTGAAAAATTCTTCGTTTATCTCTCTCTCTCTCTCTCTCGGTTAACTTTCCGGGCCATTGTACGGCCCCCGTAGACGAGAAAAAGAAAAAGAATGACCGGACCTTATAGATGGCGAAGAGTGGAAACCAGTTTCTTTTTTCCTTCATCTGGCGGGCGCAGACGAAATTCGTCGGCCGGAAGAAACGCAGCGAAGGTCGAAAGAATGGAACAACGAAACAGTTGTGGTGGTGGTGGTAGCAACGTTATTCAGAACTCCGGCAAATTCGTGGCCTGGGCCTTAGGCCGCCCCCGAGGAGGACCGGAGACCCTGTCTCCTCGCCGCCTCACGGGCTTGCTGAATGGCCCACAATTGATGTTGCACATTTGAGCTGCGCAGCGCTGCCGAACCTTCAAAAGTTTCTTTCAATGTGTTGTGAGGTTTCAGGTGCGGAAAAAGCTTGGAGAAAGCTTGAGCCTCACCTTCAAGAGTAGGACGCGATAACGCAATCGGGCCCTGTGCGCATCGCATTCAACCGTGCCGCAAGGAAAGGAACGTTTGTGCGCGAAACAGTGGCCGTTTAAAGCTATCCTAGAGTACCTACTGTAAGTACAGTACAGTCGCGAAATGCCCACTACGCGTCCGTGAGGTGCCACGCGCACCAGCGCAGCGGCACACTTTGTAATGCGGAGGGCAGCTTTAAATCACCCGCTGGACGAGCAATTAGCCTGGTGCAATTTTGTCACGCATTATTTAATCATAGGTTAAGGAGATTCCTCCCACTACATGACATTCTTATAGCGGCTTTTTTTTTCTTTCTTTTTTTTTTACGAAGCAGTTTCAAGCACTGCCGTCGCTTCGTGGCAGAACGCCTGCTTGCCACGCAGTAGGCCTCTGTTCGGTTCTCGCTCGGACCCAAGCTGCTAAAGCTCGAGGTAAAACGGATGACCACAAAAAAGTATCATCATCATGAATGGGTATGTGCCACAAAAATCGGGCAAATCCCACTACTCCCCGCTGGTCCACTAAAATTGAGTAAGGCAAATAAAGACATAAAAAGAAAGAAAGAAAGAAAGAAAGAAAGAAAGAAAGAAAGAAAGAAAGAAAGAAAGAAAGAAAGAAAGAAAGAAAGAAAGAAAGAAAGAAAGAAAGAAAGAAAGAAAGAAAGACAGTGAATCAAAGAAAGAAACACATAGCATAAAAACACAAAGAGCGAAATCGACACAGAGAAAGAGAAAGAAGGAGAGAAAGACAGAATCAAGAAAAGAGATAGAAAGAGCTAAAAAGAGAGAGAGAGAAAGATATAAAGAAAGTAACCGGCGTTAGCCAGAAGACTTGGGGACCGACCATCTTCGCTGCAGTGCCAAGCTTTGCGCGATTTAGTGCAAACTTCCCGCAATATCTTTTTTTATTGTTCATTTATTTCCATCAATTGCACCTATCTCGAATTTTCGCTCATGGGCAATGCCAATTTTTCGCTCACAACCAACGACGCCGCCGCCGACACCGGAACTTCTGCGACACGAGTTCTTCAAAGCTATCGCGTTATAAGTCTGAATTCTGGATGCTTTATTAGGAAGAAAGCTTTATACGTCTCATGCGAATCTGACCTTGAACAAAAAGCCGGCGTGTCGTACAAAAGCCGCGCGATCATACGCGCGATCTGCGCGTTCACTTCGTCATTGCGGCGTTCGCGTCATTAAAATAAATAGTAAGAAGCTGGCGTTCGCGGGTTCACATAAAAAAAAACACAAATTTCAAGAGTAAAATTCGGAAGATAGCGTTAATGAAGAGTATAATAGCACAGACTATCATATAAAACTGAAACGGCGACGAAATACACAGCACAACTTCATTAATTCTGAAAAAAAAAAAGGAGTGCATATTATGTGTACGTCGTACAGTATTTACAGGCACGATACTAGTAGTGGCTTGTGTTGGCTGGCTATAATACCGACTATCGGCTCTTATCACAATGCAATAAAATAATACATCCGCACTAATCTGCATGGCCTGCCTAGCTCGATTAAATGATCCGCGCGCTACGAGAGTTACACCTAGAAACATTCGCCCGTACTCATTATTATTATTATTATTAGTGTGTGTGTGTGTGTGTGTGTGTGTGTGTGTGTGTGTGTGTGTATGTGTGTGTGTGTGTGTGTGTGTGTGTGTGTGTGTGTGTGTGTGTGTGTGTGTGTGTGTGTGTGTGTGTGTTCGTTCGTGCGTGCGTGTGCGTGCACCTTCCACTTTCACCTTCACCTTCCCGTTAAATACGTATGACGCAACGCTCGCGCAATTATGCCGCTTAGTCTATGGCCAACTTGCCTCAAACAACGGTGACACAGCGGTATCGCAATATGCGGCCAGCTGCGCGCTCGGGAAGCCGGCTTGTACAAATTCTTAACACACAAAAAAAAGAAAATTGAGTTTCAAGGCTTCGCGAAACGTTGTGCGCGAACCGCTGTAGCTGAAGTCACAGTTATTACATAAACAGGGGATGCCGTGCTCCCACTCGATTTGTCATTTCAACAAACGAAATATTATCGCTAGTAATATCAGTGGGAAATTCCCCATAGAGAACTTTAGCACACCTGTCGCGCCTCTGCCCCCTCGAGATGCCCCAGTGGAAGACGCTGGCTTTGACATTGGCAGACATCGTAGTGAAAACGCTCAGTGAAACTATGCTCCGTTCAGTGAAACTATACGCTATGGAAGATATGGAGACCTCTTGCAGTAGAGATGCGTTCGCACCAAGGAATAGTTAAATTGTTTTACCACCGCAGAGGCGTTGAAGCAGGCGTGGAAGCAGGTGCGTGAAAAGCAGGAAAGCAAGAGGAAGTAGGTGGAAGAACCCCAGGTGGTCGAAATTTCCGGAGCCCTTCACTACGGCGTCTCTCATAATCATATCGTGGTTTCGGGACGTTAAACCCCAGATATTATTGTTTACCACAGAGCCACGATATTGCTTGAAACTGTCTCGGAAAAAAAAAAACACTATATGAATGTCCTTTAGTGGAAGGAGTCTCCTTAACGCAAGTCATATTGCGTGGCAGAAGCGTAGAATCGCGCCAGGCGTCAAAACATGGGAACTGCGCAACGAGTGGGTGCTTTAAAGGCCCACCCATTACAAAGCGCTCAGATATATTTAATCTTCATAGTCAGCAAAAACATCAACAAAGTGAACAGTTGCGCATGTTTGCGTGTTGCCTTACGGACCCGTAGTGTGCTCGTCGTTGATTCGGTAAAGAAAAAATTATGGCGCAATGGACACTTAGCAACTGTAGTTGTAGTAGGCATTCTAGGATAGTTTGAAACGGCCAATGTTACGCGTACAGTCGTTCGTTTCCTTACGGCACGGTTGAGGCATACACCGAGAACCGAAGTCAGGCTTCCACTTGAGAAGGCGATGCGCACGGGGCCCGATTACGCTATGGCGTTCTACTCTTGGAGGTGAAGCTCAAGCGTCCTCCAAGTTTTTTCCCTGAGAAATCTAAGCTGAAATCAATCAATCAATCAATCAATCAATCAATCAATCAATCAATCAATCAATCAATCAATCAATCAATCAATCGATCAATCACTCAATCAATCGATCGATCGATCGATCAATCAATCAATCAATCAATTTTATAATGGATGATTACAACACCTTGGAAGCAATAGACACTGAACACTTAACTGCATCTCTGTATACAAAGGTACTCCGAATTGTCCCAAACGCACACACAGACGCTCGCAGCTTCGCAGGTGAGCCCACAGAAGATAATACACGACACATAACGTGCAACGCTACCATTTGATATAAGCAACTTGCACATCTATCTATCTATCTATCTATCTATCTATCTATCTATCTATCTATCTATCTATCTATCTATCTATCTATCTATCTATCTATCTATCTATCTATCTATCTATCTATCTATCTATCTATCTATCTATCTATCTATCTATCTATCTATCTATCTATCTATCTGATCTCGTTCATACAAGGACGAGTATGCACCACCTCCTCTGTGGCCCCAAATCTCTTGGTCCCTGTTGAAATACAACATACACGTACTCACATTCTTTCGTGTTCGATCAATTCATTGGCATCTCGATTGCGTATCAATCACACCTATTATGAGAGCCATCCCCCCAACTACACCATTACGGCTCAGCCCTCCGGCAGTGACGTTGTCTTAGGCTTCGAAGAGGAAGTTTAATCGCGGCGCACTGAAAAACCTGACCACCGGCCGGCCACCATGTTTCAAAACACGACAGGCTGATTGGAACGTGATTAAATCGTCACTGTGCCGCCGGGCAGGAATGTCAGACTATAATAGACGCGCTAGTGGGTGACGCCCGAAACATTTATGAGTTGTTAGTACGTATAAAAGCTAATCATCCAGGATGTAGTAGTACATGCCAGCATACCCGCGTACAGAGACGTTCGCTATAGAAAGAGCGTGTTTTTCGGACGTACTTTTCCAAGCGACCAGAATGAAGAACGCCGATGGGTAGGGCGATATTGGGAACGGCTAGAGGAACACGGTTGTCTAGCAGTCATGGTGCTCGACTGCTGACCCAAAGGTCGCGGAATCGAATCCCAGCCGCGGAGGCCGCATTTCGGCGGAGGCTAAAATGCTTGAGGCCCGCGTGCTCATTATACCCAGGTGCACTTTAAAGAATCCCAGGTGATCGAAACTTCCGGAGCTCTCCACTACGGCGTCTCGAATTATATCGCGTTTTTGGGTCGTAAAAACCTTATCAATTATTATTGTGACTTTGATATCCGGATCACCAGATATAATTACTGTGCTGGTTTGCCGCCGCTCTGGCTCAGTGGTAACGGTGCTCGGCTGCTAACCCGGAGGACGCGGGTTCGATCCCGGCCGCGGCGGTCTCATTTCGGGGAGACGATATGTTAGATGATCGCCTTTACTGTGCGATGTCGGTGGCATTAAAAAAAAAAACCCGGCTGGTCGAAATTATCTGGAGTCCTCCACTACGGCGTCTTCCATAGTCTGAGTCACTTTGTGACGTGAAACCCCATAAACCAGGGTTCTCAAACACACGGTCCGGCCCTCACATGACTATCCTCGTCCCCCCCTCCCCCCTTTTTCTTGTTTTTCTCTTTTTTTTTAGTATAGGTTCATGAGCTACACAGACGTCACTAATCACCAGTGTTGCCAGATGCCGCCGACTAAACAAGCGAATAATCACCACGAAAGAAGCTCGAAAAAGCGGCAGCACTCCTGTGAATAAGCGCAAAACAAGCGGAAGTTCAAAAAAATGTCCTCACTCTTGAAAAGTATTGTATAGTGTCAAAAGAATTCTACAAGCGCATATGGAAGGTGAAAAAGTTTATTTGTATCACTTTTTTTCGTTATTTGTTTATTAATTTCACATAATAAAAATAGGTGCTTGAATGACTGAAAACACTGAAGGTTGTTTCTTGCAGTTCAGAACCGCACACTACCCAGATTCATCGTCACTGGTTTCCAATACATCTGAAATTCATATCATCCAGTTCCGCGGAACAATACATGTTCTTCGAATTGGACACGCGCGCCGCGCCGCGCATCCCACGTGGTTTTGGAGCCGGAGGCAGAGACGTGCCTTTTACTTTACTGTTCACATGTAAACAAGAGAGAAGAATCTTCCCAGTCAAAATGACCGACTGCCCGCTTCGCGAGACTTCACTGAAAGTGACTTCAGGGTCTCTCCTGAGTTTTTCTCTCTACATGCTGTCGCGCCTTTATAAATGTCGCCAGGAGGAAAAGAACGGCCTAGGAGCGCTAGCTGAGAGCTTCGGGGAGGGGGGGGGGGGGGGGGTGTCTTCGTATATTTTGACTCAAGCCATGTATTTGACGTACACGTGGCGGGCACTAAAATCACATACTTCCTGAAAAAGCGCGAGTAATCCCCCTCCCCCCCCCCCCCAAAAAAAAAAAGCGCGACAGGCGACTCTAAGAATTTCCAATCGACTCAGCCAAAAAAGAAGCCCAAATCCGCTTATAATAAGCGGAACTGGCAACTCTGCTAATCACAAGCATCCTTTTTTTTGTGTGTGACGCACCTTATGCGGTCACCATATGAAACATAACCGTGAAACAAAAATTCTATATTTCAGGATCGGCGTATAGATCTCATTCGTTCTGCAGATCACTATCGGTACGTTTCTCGAATCACAACTTGAGGTTCCCTTCAGAAATGACCCAAACACAAGATATGGGAAAGGCCTTCTTTCAAATGGCAAAATATCGTAGGCAGAGCGCCGCAATTATACGAAGTAAAACAGGGACAAAAAAGAAGGCCTTAATTTATTGAAGAAAATCTCGCCGCTTTTATACCGGCCGCTCGTATAAAAGCGGCCGCATTTTCAATAAAGTCAGTTGAAAGTCAGCGCTATTTGTTATCTCTGTTTTCCTTCCTTTAATTGTTTGGCTGTACCTACGGCATTTAGCGTGAACCAACTCGCCTCAATCAAGCTTTTGATGCTTCAAATCGCAGGGTTAGCTAAAATTTAGTTCAAGACGCCGCGTTTGATTAGGCATATAAGGCTTTCGCCTTAATAACCACGTAATGCAGCAGTTTCCTTGAAGCCTAATTTCCCGTCCAGTACTCTTATAGGGGTCATGAAGCACCCCTTGGGCTTGTTGAAAAAACACATCCCGCGGAAAGCTGACACGGCTATGAACTGCTTTGCGAAATATTACAGTCGTGCGCGCTGCGTAAAGGCCACAAGCGGAGCGCGAAGTTGCGCTTCCTCAGGCGCCCTCTTTTCAAACAGAGACCGGTTCTCACTCTCGTCGGTGGGCGGGGCGTCTGCCAGTTTACGTCACGGATCTGCCTGTTTGCGTCGCAAAAGACATAGCATGCTTATTGGCCGATAGCCGACGTAAATCGAGAGCGGCGTTCGGATCAGATACGCTTCTTGCCGTGGGGTGCCGCCACTTGCCGGCGCCGCACTCCTCAGTACACGGTAGCCGCACTCGCGCACGCGAATCACAGCGGGAGAGCGATCGCGTTTCATGACGCGCGCTGACGTAACTTCGTTTCCCCGTGCCATCCCTCCCTGTCTAGCTTCCAGTGCGCTCGTCGGCACGAGGAAAGAGAGAAAGCGCTGAGAGCGTGCGCCAAACCCCCGTAACTCTGCTCATTCTTGACGTATTCGAGAAACTTTTGCGGCAATCGATTCGGGAGGCAGTAAACTCCGATACTGAGGTCATTGGATCATTACTTGGAAAAGTGGTTCATGACCCCTTTAAGGAACTCCAAGTGCCTTTGTAGCAGTTACTGACGCTGACTAACTATACTCCGTTTCACACATCAAGTGCAAAGCTGCGGAAGCTATGCAAGAAGTTCGGTCAGCAAAATGTGTGCTCCGCGCGTCTCGCACTTGAATTTCGTCGTTGTAAACGTGGCCTCCACGATTGGCTCCAGATGCGCGCTACCGGAACTGATCGCGGAGGCCACAAATACGAAAACCAAGAGATGCTAAGCGATCCAGAACAATATACTGACAACCGTATAAATAACGGTGTTTGTTTATTTCCAGGCAAAAGGCAAAAGTCTAAAAACGAAAAAAAAATCACATTACGGCTTCCGTGCCTGCTTCCACGCCAAACACCTGCTTTCCACGCAGACGGCCTGGGTTCGATTCTCACTCGAGCCCCAAGATGTTTTTCGTCACGGACTAGATGATGATTTTTTCGCACAGAACCAAGGACGCCGACACCGACACTGGAATTTCTGCGCGACGAGCTCTTCAACGCTATCGCGTTAGAAGCTTCATAAACACTACTGACGCGCAGTTAACATTAAAAATGCTCATCGCAAAAGATTTTCACCAGAAAATAAGCCATTTTCTTGTAACAACGAGCTGTTTAACGCTATCGGGTTAGAAGCTTCATAAACACTACTGATGCGCAGTTAACATTAAAAATGCTCATCGCAAAAGATTTCACCAGAAACTAGGCCATTCTCTCGTAACACTTTATTTTCAAATATGTGCATTATATACACAACGTAAATACCGTTGTTGTCAAGTAAAGTTGTTTTGGTGTCACTTTAAGCCGTTTCGTACCGAAACAGATGTTCGAGTTCGGAGGCGTTGCCATAACATTTAAAGAAGACAGAGAGAAAGATAAACATTTTAATGAACAGCTGGAGATGTTTGCCTGGCTGTTTGCCTGACACGCTACTCCAGGTGCTGGGTGACGATTATGATATACACAGTGATAAACGCATAACACATACAGCCACACAAGTTTACATGGTTTCGTTCAGGCTCGTGGCCCGCAAGAAAGTCAACAGCGCTTTCGTGGCACGTAGCGCACAGGTGCTGCTTTGCCATGGGCCCAGAACATGTTGCAACTCTAAGCACGATCCCCGTTGAAGATGCAAGGCCGCCTTCAGAGACTGTCTCTCTGATGCGTATCGCTTGCAAGAAGGCAGCACTTGTTGCCAATACTAGTAACAAGAGCACCCGCAACATACCTAGCTACAGCATTGTTCCATGCTTCTCCATCACGTGAATTCATCCTAGGAAATTCCAGAGGTTCGCTCGAGACACAGCAGTGCAAAATCTTTTACGAAAACTTGTATTCGGCGAATATATATATATATGGATAACGAGAACTTCTTTGAAGAAGGCTGGTCCTCCAGCCGAAACTGTCAGGGTAAAATATATATATATATATATATATATATATATATATATATATATATATATATATATATATATATATATATATATATATATATATATATATATATGTACACATATATATACGACCTTCGACGTGCTTGGTAGCACAACACATCTCTTGCTACAGGCAACAAGGACGGTCCTGCGTGAAACAGAGAAATGCAGCAGTGAACGGCAACAAGGAAATCTGTCAACGCGAAATGTCAAGCAACCTCGATAAGAGATCAGATTTCCATGTCCGACACGTCTGATCGCCGATACGCCCACGATCGAGAGTCAGTCAGTCAGTCAAAAACTTTATTGAAAGGTCCTGAAAAGTTTATGGCGCCGGGGCATCCACGAGGGACACCCTATAGCAGCCGCTACCGTAGGCGACGCCCGAGTCGGGGCGGGAACGTGGCGACGTTCCGCCGGTTCTTGGGCCTCCTGGACAGCCTTGAGTTGGCGCTGTAGCTCGGAGCTCCTGAAAGCATCAGTTATTGGAACGCGGCGCATACAAATACGCGTCTGACCGGCGCGGTTTCGAGGACATGTTTGTGTAGTACACCCGTATTTCTGCACACTCACCGACGTCGGGTTTTCCGCGAACTATGCCTCCACCGCCGCCACCGAAACCTGTAACTCATAGAATCATCGCTTCAACGGAAAAAACAGTCTCTCCACACGCTGCAGTTTTTAAAATCATTCCTGAAGCTTTCGAAGAACAACACACTAACATTTTCAGAGCAGTTCGCGCCAACTACGGTTATCTCCATGGTCCAAGAATTTTGGTTGACGCAAAGGAAGAGTTATAAATCATGTCGAGCGTGGCGCTGCGTGGTGAACTTTCTTTCGTGCACCGAAGCGACGGCAATGGCAAAGAAATTGCCCAGTCGTTTCTTTACAGACACACACTTCCCATTCTTTGCCTATGTACTTCAGCCATCAATAACGCCTTCAGGCGTTACGCTCAGGTTCGCGCACCACAAGATACATCGTTTATCAACGGCTATAGAGCACGTGTGGAAATAATGACGCTCCGAAAGTTGACGTATGCATGTTGAAACACTCAAGGGATCGGACTAGTGCTACTATCATAAAATATCAAATGTAAAGTAGTTTGATCAAAACAAGCGGGATCGTGGGCGACTCGATGTTTACTCGAGATGCCGGTTATGACGTTACGTATCTGATTCAACATGTCTCGTTTTTTTCAGAACCGTTTTACGTGCGTCACATTCTTAACGATGCTGCATAATTTATTCCCAAGTACACGGCAAAAATATAAAGTACTCTACGTTCCAACATCTGATGTTCTAGCATCTCGCGCTTTAATCCATGGGTGAGGGTCGTCTCGAACATTCCACATTGTAAGCTTTACGAAACTCGCTGAAAAAAAAAAAAGGATGTTTTACTACATTGTAGAGCTGAACACTGGTTTTATTATTGTGTGGACGCCGGGCAAATGTGACGAATGGAAGTTTCACAGGCGCGATGGGCACTGACCAATTGATTGATTGATTGATTGATTGATTGATTGATTGATTGATTGATTGATTGATTGATTGATTGATTGATTGATTGATTGATTGATTGATTGATTGATTGATTGATTGATTTACCAAATGCAAGAAATATATGAAAATGCATGCAAGGCGGTAATGCCCGGATGTAGGTGTGCAACTACTGCTAACAAATGTGAAAGTGGTTTCAGTACATGATTTGAAGAGAAACACGAGTGTCACTCGGTGCGCGTGTCACTAACAAATACATTTTACGAAACGTTCACTTTCTCAACCGGCAATCCCAGTCCTGACTCTACGTTCTTTCAACCCAGACTAAGCTCATTCATTGGTTTAATCGGAGTGAGATAGTGATTGGATCTCTTCGATTCGCGACTCAGAATAGACCCTTTTCATAATCCGCAAGTGCGCATATACTCGTCCAACCAATGGTGGCACCTGCCGTGCTTCAAGGGGAGGCGAGGTCCTAATTGTACGTGTTGGGTGTTGTCTATTATGCGTGTTTATATCAAGAGAGCTGAGTCTACATTTTCCCGCGTCATAGCGCAAGCAAATTGCGCTTGAACGCGCTGTTTGCAGAAGTGACCATAGCCGCCATTAGTTGGGCTAACTGATTAAAACTTGTTGTTGGGCTAGTTGGTTAGTTGTCATATCGAAGATACTTAGCGCAACTTGCGCTAAGTATTCCCAAAATGGGCTAACTGCATAGCTGGAAAGCTGGCTTTACAATTACGAAAACGGTGACTGTCTGAAACACTTCATACGTCGCAACGTTCATTGGTAGAAAAGGATCCGCCTCGGGGCAGTTCGGGAACTGTCAGGAACGAATAATCGAAAAGAAGACTCAGTCCGAGCCGGAGTAGCTAGGGGGGACGGGCGGGCTGTGCCGTCGCACGCATGCCCGAGTCCGAAGGGGTTCGACCGGAACACAGAGATGAGAACATCGTTCTCCAAACCGGACAGTCCCGAAACCGGACTTTGTGCGCGCGTTGAACGAGAGGATGAGGTGAAGTGTAGAGAATCGAGCAGGCTGGCGGAGATGAGAAAAGACCAATCTACGTGGAATGTTTGATTTACAAGCCTACAGTCACCTGTGGTTCCACGGATAAGTGGATGTCCGCGCTAATTTATACGATGTTCAATCGCGTTGCCAACTGCTCCCACAGTGCTCCAATGACTCGGCGAAAAACGAAGTCACGCGATTCCTTATCCATTTGCCTAAGATGACTCGAAGGCGAAAAGCCATCTTCGACTTCTTTTTCTTCCCAGGCAATTGTACTGAACCCCCTGCGCCCCGACCCAACCCCTAAAAGTTACCAGGGCTTAATACGCGCCTTAGTGTGAATAGACTCTGACGTGTCGTTCAGAGGGTCAAAAGAAGGCAAAAATTTTACATTTAGACTGGCATTTTAGGACCCCGAAGCGAACAAAGGTTATTCAGAAGCCCCCTGATAGGTGTCTTCTATGGCCCCAAGATAGATCAATCAAGTAACCAAATCTATCTATCTATCTATCTATCTATCTATCTATCTATCTATCTATCTATCTATCTATCTATCTATCTATCTATCTATCTATCTATCTATCTATCTATCTATCTATCTATCTATCTATCTATCTATCTATCTATCAATCAAACTTTAATGTTGATTTTGTTAGAGCCAGCAATAATCCCTTAACGTCAGTGTGTCTATACAGATAACCTCTGCCCACCTCTACAAGTAAACGGACAGCTCTCAAATAAACGATAATAATAATCGCTGGGATTTTACGTGTCAAAACCGTGATATGATTACGAGGCACGCCGTATTTCGGGACACCTGATTATTTTCGACCACCTGGGATTCTTTAAACGTGTACTTAAATCTAAGCACACCAGTGTTATTTGCATTTTGCCCCCATCGAAATGCGGCCGCCTGAAATCGAACCCACGGCCTCGATCTCTCAAATAAACGATGTGTCTACGATGTTTCGAAAGCGCCGCGTTGTTTTGGTAGCTCAGCAGGGAAGTTAATAAAAGACGGCGGTACACGTTTTAATCCACGCGTCATGTCTAAGCTCAGCGACTTCAGAAACATCGGTGAACCGAGGCTGCACGCGTGCGTCAAAGATCGCGTCGCAACCCTTTGCCTTTTAAAAAGCTGAGACGAAAACATTTCTCGGAATTACGACCGTCGGAGCTCGTATTTGTGAGAAACACGGGCCGCCAGTAAAACCAAGCCGAAGTGATATCTGCCAAACAGTCGCCAGTTATGCATAGAATAAGTTACTTGCTTTGCAGAACAAACGTTTTCCGCAATCCCTTCAATGGAAAATGGAAGCAGCTCCTGTGAGATTCGGCTTTTGTTTTGCACATGCCGTATTCTCAGGATTTGGGGACATCTGTACGTGGCGCCATCTCTCGGCTGCAGCAAGGGCGTCCTGCCATAACTCAATGGGAAACAAGCGACAAAAATCATATCTCTTGAAAAAAAGCTAGTTATCAAAAACGACTCCTAGTTCTATAGAGCAGAGACCCACTGGAACATTTTCGTAAAATTGCAGTATCGCACTACAAAGCGTATGCCTTCCCAGGAGAATTGAACACCACCGATGAGAAACACATGGGGCCACATTGTAAAAAATTAAGCTCTCTGGGAAGCCACGCAGTTTGTAGTGCGACACTGGAACTTTAACGGAATGTTCAAGTAAGTATCTGCTGTACAAAACCGGGAGTCGTTTTTGATAACTAGCTTTTTTCGTCAGATATGATTTTCTTTCGCTTATTTTTCCATTCAGTTACGGTAGGCCACCGCTGTCACCGACGACGAGACATGGCACTACGTGCCCACGTCCCCAAATCCTGGTCATGTTGCAGGCGTAAAGGAGTTAATATTTTGCTTTTAGTTGCGAAGCATCTTATGGCGGAGTTCAATCCGGTGGTGGTGTGCGGCGTGACCACACTTACTGCGCATGCCCAAACCCTCTCCCCACACCTCCTCTCCACTCCTCCTCTCCCCCTCTGAAACACGGGCTCGACATGACGAAACGCTGCTTCGCATCGCCTCATGGTCCCCTTTAGCGGGAGATGGCGTGATTTTTTTCAAGCGAAGCTTCTTGTGGGTTACTGATTTAGGAGCTAGTGGTGGCGTCGTACGCGAAAGACCCTGCGCTGGCGAGTGTGCGGAAATGCGGCCCTCAATGGTGCGCCGGTCACACAGGTATTTGTACGCGCCGCTTTCCAGTAATGATGCTCGTCTTGTCTATAGTCGACTTGTCGGCGATCAGCGGTTTCTCGTATAACAGACTGACCTTTCATCGAGGGAACTTGTCATTTCAGCTGGCCACATTTAATTGTTGCCTGGATATGGTCGTTGTTTGCTGTAGCAACAGATGCGTTGTGCTGCTAACCACGCGGGTGAAGGCCCTATTCCCGGCATGGAGGAAGGAAAAAGTCAGGAGGGAGCATTGTGCAATAAGAAAGAAAGAAAGAAAGAAAGAAAGAAAGAAAGAAAGAAAGAGAGAGAAGAAAGAAAGAAAGAAAGAAAGAAAGAAAGAAAGAAAGAAAGAAAGAAAGAAAGAAAGAAAGAAAGAAAGAAAGAAAGAAAGAAAGAAAGAAAGAAAGAAAGAAAGAAAGAAATAGTAGGTCAGGCACACACGCTTCAAGCTTCCCTTGTCCCCATTTTCTCCATAGAGAAAAGGCCCCTGAATTTTTTTCCTTTCGCGTTTTGATTTTTGGCATGTTTCGACAACGTTATAGCTAACCAGCCTCTGTGAGCGTACTATTCAGCATACCACTTCAGAATTTATGCGCATACAAAAACATATATTTCATACACAGTATTTGTACACAAAGTGCAGTGAAAAGACAATAATTGGAATGTATACACGAACCCTAGTGTTGGTTTGTGACTGTCCACCGGTTCCTGTATACATTCACGTGCTTCAAGCTCTGCTAGTAGTGTCACTGTCTTGATGTATCATCGTATGTCGTATCGCCTCGCTGTCGTGTCATTGTAATGTACCGTCTTGTCGTTGTCGTGTCATTGTCTTGTTGTTGTGTCATGTCGTCATCGTCTTGCTGTCGTGTCACTGTAATGTTGTGTCACTCTCTTGTCATGTCATGTCGATTTCGTTGTCATGGCGATGCCATGTCGTTGTCGTTGTCACTGTCTTGTCGTTGTCGTGTCATCGTCTCATCATTTCAGGGTAATATGTCGCTGTCTTGTCATTATCATGTCGTAGCATCTTTGTCGTGTCACAGCCTCGTCGTTGTCGTGTGATTGCAATGTTTTGTCACTGGCTTGTCATGTCGATGTCGTTGTCATGTCACTGTACTGTCATCGTATCGCTGTGTCGCTGCCTTCTGTCGTCGTCGTCCCCTCGCTACCGTGTCATTTTCATTTGCCACTGTCTTGTCACTGTCATATCGATGTATTCGTGTGGCTATCTTGTCGTCGTGTCATTGTCGTGTCGTCCTCTCGTGATCGCGTCATTGTAATGCTGTGCCACTGTCTTCTCATTGGCATGCGGATGTTGTTGGCACATCACTGTATCCTTGTCGTCGTCTGGTTGCCGTGCCATTGTAATGTTGCGTCAGTGCCTTGCCATTGTATCGTTGTCGTGTCATTGTAATGCTGTGTCACTGCCTTGTCATTGCCACGTCAACGTCGTTGCCAAGTCACTGTCTCTTAGTTATGTCGTTGTCGGGTTATCGTCGTGTTATCCGCACATCGAGCGTCGTCGTCTCGTCGTGTCGTTGTCACGTTGTGCCGTTGTCGCGTTGTGTCACTGTCTCGTCACTGCGACGCCGTAGACACGTCAATGTCACGTCACTGTAATGCCGTTGTGTCGTTGTCGTCTGTCTATCTTTTTTTTTTCAGGATATCGTCGTTGATGTAATCATATAAGCTCGTCTACACAAGAATACCGGCAGACCCTGCTGCGCTCGGCAGACCCGGCCAAGCAGAAGATCGCCACTGACCAGGCCACCCACGTCATGGAACTGCGTGAACTCATGAACGCATAGCGCAGTGGAGTGTTGCTGGGATCCTGGGACGTGCGTGCCCGAATCCCTTGGTCGAATAGTTTTACCTCTACTCCTGACAGACCGAAATCTACAGCGCATAAAAGCAGACATATTTTAATTTATTGCCACTGTCAGCTCCAAGGACAAATCGATACGACTAAAAGGACGTCTGTGAAATGTTACATCGGTTGACGGAGATCCGAAGCGAGGTAATTTGATGTCATTGCGTAACTCTGCGACTACATGTCCTCTGTGTGTGTGTGTGTGTGTGTGTGTGTGTGTGTGTGTGTGTGTGTGTGTGTGTGTGTGTGTGTGTGTGTGTGTGTGTGTGTGTGTGTGTGTGTGTGTGTGTGTGTGTGTGTGTGTGTGTGTGTGTGTGTGTGTGTGTGTGTGTGTGTGTGTGTGTGTGTGTGTGTGTGCTTGTACGTGGGTGTTTTAAGCGGCCATGATCAATTCAGTGATGTACAGGCACGTAGGCAAGGGCCCCCCCCCCCCCCGAAATTCGTCCGGCCTTCTATATTCCCGGGCAACTTTTGTTTTATTTTTGCCATGGAAATACTTTCTTTCGAACAATTAGGCCTTGGCCTCCCCCCCCCCCCCCGAAAAAAAATCCTGGCTACGTGCCTGGTGATGTAGGCTTTACAGACATACAGAACGGGCATTTCTGAGCCAGTCATACCAGGACGACACGCCATATCACTGTCGTTACTAAGGGCGCACGAATATTCGAAACATTTCGAATATTGAATCGAATAGTGTCTTATTGGGCTCGGTCTTCGCATTAAACAGTCCCTATTCGCCTGCAGGGCTATTAAGGCGAAAGCCTTAGATGTCTAATCAAGTATGAAAGGTGACCGTCGCGGCGTCAACATGAGTCATGCAAGAATTACTCTCGCACGATGACGTCACCCTATGATTCCATCATGACGTAAAAGGTCGCCAAAATCTGTGACATCACACGATCACATCATCGCATGACGTCGCTTGGTCAAAGGTGTTCCGATCCCGGAGGCACTGCAAAAAGCACGTGAGGTGCAGATAGCTTCCAATGCCTCCGAGCCCGGAGGATCCCGGGCTCGGAGGCATTGTGCAATTTTTTTTTTAGGATGGGGTAGGAAATCAGTAACTCGAATGAGAGACTGATAAGACTGATGATAATATTATCTAGGGTTTTACGTCTCAAAACCACGATATGATTATGAGGGACGCCGTAGTGGAAGGCTCCGGAAATTTCGACCACCTGGTGTTCTTTAACCGTGCACTAACATCGCACACACACGGTCCTCTACCATTTCGCCTCTACTGAAATGCGACCGCCGCGGCCGGGTCGAACCCGCGACCTTCGGGTCAGCAGGCGAGCACCGTAACCACTGGTCCACCGTGGATGCCCTCATAGGACTGATAAGAATAAGAAGGCTTTAACCTTCCAGTCATGTTAGGCAAATTAGGAAGAAACCGGCGACTTTTTCAGCAACTGTTCATGAATATTTCCAAACGTCCTCTGCACACGCAAAAGATAAACTTTAAATTGGTAGGAAAGTACGATAAGTTTTATTTCAGCGGTTATATCATAGGCATAAAACACGAGACTATACGGTAGTGTAGTACGCTACGTCGCTGGGAAGCCAATGTTTACCGACTGTTAATTTATTCCCGGCACGACATGCGTGCTTTTAATACTAGAATCGCGAATGCTAGAAAGTGAACATTGTTTCATGGTAACCGTAAGAAAGGCTGTTGAATATTCTAAATCAACTCGAAAACGTATTCCATCACTTTCTGGCATTGTTCGATTCGCATTCGACTCTGTCTCACAGATTCGCTCTGCGCACTCCTTTCGTCGCTAACTTCGCATTTCTCACCGGTTTCGTCGAAATGCGCATGCGCGGACAAGAAACATTTGGTCTCACGCGGCGATATTTTCGTATCACACCAGCTGTAGGAATGATGAACTAGTACTTTCACAGAAGAAGAGAAGAAATAGTACAGAAGGAGAGGCAGGGAGGTTAACCAGTTCAGGAAACCTGTTTGCTACCCTACACCTGAGAACGAGGAGGCGGGGGGGGGGGGGGGGGGTTTAAGATGCAAGACGCAAGAGTGACGGACTGTGCCTGATTTTGTGTGTGCTGTGTTATGTGCTATCTTTCGCTCTCTCTTCCCTTACAGAAATGTCTAAGCGGCATAGCATGCCTGTTTCCCGATGGCCGTTGTGTTTTCGTGCGTGCGAATGTCGATATATATACGTATGTTTTTTTCTTTCTATTGAATGACGAGAAAGGGGAACTTAGCTTGAAACACGGTCGTAGCTAAAAAACGTAAAGCTTTCTTGAAATGAGCGATCTTTAAAAGGGCTCAACTCTCTCTAAAAAAAAAAAAAAAAAAAAAAGCTTGTTTCGCAATGGTTTACTCGCGTGCACAGTACAACAGCAGAGTTCAAAAAACAGAAAGGAAATGCGGAAATAGGCGATTGCAAGCGACGCACTATCAGCGATGACGTACATTATCATCTTCTCTCCGGAAACATCAAATCTCTGATGCCGTTATCGTTTGCTTAACTGTACACTCATAGAATCTATCTATCTATCTATCTATCTATCTATCTATCTATCTATCTATCTATCTATCTATCTATCTATCTCTATCTATCTATCTATCTATCTATCTATCTATACAGTCGATACCACCACACAAATCACAACAGGAAAGGCAAGTATGTAGTTTCTCACATTGTAACGTAACAATTATCACATATTGGATCACACATAACAGGCAGGCAATTATCAAAGGTAAACAATATGGTAGACAGAAAAAAAAAACATGGTGATAGATTGTAGTACATTTAATAATAAAAAAGACGTAATTAAAATTGGCGTGGTTGAACGCGGTTAAACCAAATTCGTCGATCTCGGTTTCGTTTGCTCTGGGAAAAGAAGAAACCACTGGTCTGTCGATATTTGAAGTTAAGGCGTTTCTTTGTTTAGGCAAGGAGGACGAGGTCTGCATGCTCCGACTACACACCGCGACGAGGGAGCCAGCGTGTTGCACGTCAGCACAACACACAGACACTGCTCGGCACGAATGCGCAGTGAACTTGTATGCAGCCAGCCAACATGATGCAAAATAATAATAAAGCCAGCTCCAAGCCTGCGAAACCTGAGTAAACAGCTGAGCTGGTAAGCAAGCGCCGGCACATGGCGAACGCAGATTCAGTTGTTTCTTCCTTCTGTCATCTTTCTTTCTTTCTTCTTCAATTTTTCTTTCCTTATCTCTCTCTATATTGCCCTCTCTCCTCCTTTCCCCCTCCTAACTCAACCATTACTCCTCCTCACCGTCACTTCCCTTTCCCACTCCTTCCTATGCCATACTACGCATGTCTATTCTAAGAGCTGCTTGGCACATACTTTCTGAGGCACACACCCACCGAGATTCCTGAAAGGACGGCCGGCACAACCTCAAGCTTAAAAAGCTACGCTATTAAAAGATTGAAAATGAGTCCCAATTCAGTATTCAATCAGGAAAGATCACCAAAGGCAGCCGGTCTGGTTCTCGACTGTGCCATCCGCCCTGGCTGAGACCTTGTGGAGAACTTCTGTCCATCTTGCTTTGTTCGTACTGCGTTGACGCCGTCGCTCAATGGTCCATCTCTCATCTGTTGTGCGTTGCGGGCCGCCATCTCGGCAGCTAACACCGCTTCCTCAGCTTCCTGCAGCGCCAGCGTTGACCGTGCTAGCAGATTACGACGAACTCCAGCATCCCGCAGACCGCAGACAAGCCCGTCCATCAGCATTTTATCAAGTGCCGGGTCAAAGTTGCACCTTTGAGCCATCTTCCGTAACTCGACATTGAAATCACTCGTCGACTCGTCAGCTTGCTGATTTCTTGTGAAAGACCGATACGACTCCGCTATCTCGTTGCCTTTCGGCGCAAAGTACTCGGCCAATTTTTGAAACTGCTGCTTCGTAGGTTAGATCCTGAATCTTGTCAGGCGCACAAGGGCCTGCCAGGAGGTCTATACCGTCTTGGTACTAAGGGCGATAACCAGCAAGGCCCGGCGATTCTTGGGATCGACAATCTCATGGGCTTCGAAGAAAGCTTCTAATCGCACCTGATATTTTTATGCTCGCACTGCGACACATTCGTCTCCACGGGGTTCCATATTGTTTGCACGAAGCGATGACTTGTCTGTCAAGGAGACTGCGCACTTCGTTTATGCTCCCTTTCCACCCTGTTTCTTTTCATGAAATTTCACAATAGTTGCTGAAGTTTCACCTGCCAAAGGCAAAACATGAGACACACCGTAGCGGGGGGCTCTAGATTAATTTCGAGTACCCGGACTTCTTTAACGTGCACCTATATCCATAAGTCGGCAAACTCACTCATGAGCTGACTCGTTCAGACTCAGGCAGACTCAGATCGAGCCGTGAGTCTGAGTGAGTCCGCGTGAGTAATCTGTTGGTGAGTGAGTCCGGGCGAGGAAAATTTTAGTGAGTGAGTCCGAGTGAGTCAGGTTGAGGAAAAGTTTAGTGAGTCTGTGTCCGAGTGAGCCCTAAGGGCAAAATATATTTCACGAATGAGTCTGAGTTCGCTCCACATTTTTTTTTTGCCGAATTATGGTCATATCTACTCAACTTCCGCATTATTATCAGCCTTATGTCGGCTCACGTTTATACTCACGTTTACTGACATGCTTCAACGCCCTAGCGTTCATACGCCGTCTCAATATTTATTTGTTCAGAACGTGAGTTATCGGGTGGGCGTGTCTTGAGCTCCCTGCCGCAAACTCTTTCACGGGAAGTTCTTGATAAAAATGTCTCGTTTAAGTCATCTCTTTCAATAAAATGTACTTACTCGACCGCAACCACTGATAACTCGTATTTGAAGATACGACATCAAAAGGCGCCAAGTAGAGCACTGATTATGTGAGATATTGGCGTTAAAGAGCATTGACGCTACGGTCGCAGATGCTAATTATACGCTAGCGGACTCGTTAGTCGACTCACTCAGACTCAGATCGAGCCGCGAGTCTGAATCTCAGTAATATTTTGATGAGTTTGAATCCGAGTCAGTCCAGTTGAGAAAATTTTTAGTGAGTCCGAGGCCGCGTGAGCCCCAAGAGCAAAATATATGTCACGGGTGAGTCCGAGTGAGCTCCAGATTTTCTGCCGACCTATGCCTCTAAGTACACAAGCCGCTAGCATTTCGCCGCCATCGAAATGCGACTGAGGCCCCCGGTATCAATCCCGCGTCCTTCGGGTCAGCAACTGAGCACCGTAACCACAGCTTTTACATAAATTGTCGCTGCGAGCAAGCTCTTGTCGCGTAACCTATCTCTCTCTTTTCTTTATTTTTTGTTGCGTTACCTTAGTTTCATACTAGGAATACGAGTGTACCCTCGAAAGAACGAAGTAATCAGAGCTGCAGCGGAATGCAATCTACGGCGGCAAGCAATGGACAAATTGGCATCAGCTTCCGCTCGTAAAGATACCGCGGCAGCGCATGCAGAGATCGCAGTGGGGATCGGGCGCTCGCCTGTATGACCTAACTAAATCATTCCCTCCCCCCCCCCCCCCTCTCACTTTCGTGGTTACGATTATGTCGCTACGTATGCATGTCATTACGCAACAATGGCACGTGGCGTCGATATAAGCCCCAGTGGCAAACAGGCGCCGTGCTAGTTCCCGCTTCGCAATGGCTTATCTACCGTTGCATGTACCTTGTTACTTCCTCAACCGTAATGGAACACTAACGGTCTCAGCTCGACGAGGGTTGCAGACAGCAAGAGTGCATGTCAGGGAGTGTACTCTGAGCACGTAATATGTGACCATATTGCGCGTTGCTATTCGTTCCCACGCAGGCAGATTTCAGAACAGCGGTTTTGTTATCTTAACGCCAGATCCAGGTCGTTTCACGCTGGGAAGCTCGCCTCGTACGTATCCACGGCCGATGCCAAGTTCCGACTAAAGAAGACAAAAATTCTGAGAATCTTTCTTATCAATACAGCAGTGTGATTCTTAAGTACGCAGTACTTGGAGACTTCAGATTAATTGTGACCACCTGCAGTTTACTAAAGTCAAGTAAACCTAAGCACACGGCCGTTTCTGCATTTCTATGCCAACGGAATATGAAACTCTCGTAGTTGTTGTTGTGGTTGTTGTAGATGTAGATTTATATCCTGTACTGCTGGCTCACACCCACTCAGGGGGATTGGCCAAGAATCGGATAGCTTAGAAAAAAAGATTTAAAAACTAGGAATGAGAATAATTTATTTTGTATAACAAAAAGATTTTTACAAGTTAATTTTGCGAGAATAATATTTGAAAAAAAAGAAAAAGGTGGGTGAAATTAATTCTCATCAAATAAGAAATAAATTGTAGTTGTTATCGTCGTTGTCATCGTCGTTATTGTTGTTGTGGTTTTTGTTCTGCAACTCGACTGCAGCAGCAGTCGGGTTGCTTGCTGCAGTTGTTTTTGTTGATTATGATGATGATGATCATGATGATGATCATGATGATGATGGGATCGGCCCGCCTTTGACCAAGCGAAGACGTCGTGTGATGACATCATCATCTGACGTCACGTTGTTTGACGACATGGAGGCGTCATAGTGACGCCACTAATTTGGGCGATATGTGGCGTCATTACGTGGGCGTCATGGCATACTTTATTTTTTTTGCATCACTTCGTGAACCCATTATTGCAAGTACACAACATACATTAAAGGGACACTAAAGAGAAACAATGAATTGGTTTAGATTGATAAAGTGTGCTCGGAGAACTCTTGTGTAGTTTATTTCACCATCATAGGTTTATTATTAGAGGAGAAAACCAAGTTCAAAGTTTCATTTTTAAATTTCGCGCCGTACTTTGTAATTCGTGACGTAAAAGACTTCAAAGAGCATTTAACGTATTTCGGCGCCACTGGCTCGACGAAATTTCCACAGACTCGTTATGTCAAGTCTCTGGCCCCCTCAGAGGACAATGTACTTCGATTTAACCGATTAGGAACTACGTAGGCCCAAGCAGGCGCCGTCAGAAATATGTGACGTCACGGCAAATGGTGCGGGAATCCCAAGGTGGCGTCGCCACCTGTATTTTATTTTGAGCGTTTTCCCGCTTATTAAGCGTGTTCTCGCGGCAAGCGTGGTGTTTTTGGTGTCGTGGAAGACTACTTTACTAATGCGAGAAAAATCGTTTTGCTCTTTAGTGTCCCTTTAACAACGAGGATGGTAGGGTAAAAGCTGCATAATGGCAACTTGACTACAGTCCCTCCGCCATATGAAACATGGCGCAAGGCCTCAGAGGCTTGCCGTAGTCCCATATCTACATGGAGTCTCCCACAACTTGAAAAAGGTTGGAGAGCGGGCCAGTGTGAAGGTGGTTTTTTCTGCCCCGAAAAAGCTGTCGTACTTGTGCACTAAGGATGTTTCAAATGCAAAACGAGGTTGCTCAAAAAAGCACAAAATCCCGTTCGTCACGTGTACAGAAAATGCAATCTATCAGATACCTCTTTCACGCGGCAAGAAGTACATAGAACAAACTGGCCGCTCCGGGAATCTGCTTGTAACGTCAAGAATGGTCGCGATGGTTTCTTGGCATTGCACTGCAGCACGTGTGGCTGCAAACCGCTTTTTCACGACACCGTTATCGTGGGAAAAAAACAGAGATAAAACGACAAGAGAAATTATCGAGGCAGAGAGGATTTGTAGATTAGTGCTGAACTGCGTCAGCTAGCACTCCCTCTCTCGGGCTTTGTCAAAAAGAATTGTCTTTCCTGAGAATGTGAGACTTTCGCGCATGGCAGTTGTGGGCTTCTTGAATGATTTGTTTGTTTTTCGCATTTCGAGAGTTTATATGTGTACGCTCCTCGAAACAAACATTGATGGAAGTAAGCGCTCGTCTTCGTCCCTCTCTTGTCCAGTGTCAAATTTTTGCGCTACGTGATCAGTTATGCATTACCAACATGCCCAACTTCATACTCTTGACAAGCAGCAGCATGGCAAGAATGCTCAACACATACACATGTAGCAACATTGAAAAAAAAAATACGTACACCAAAACAAAACAAAAAATACGGAACAAAAATCTGATGACGCATCCAAGGTTTTCGCCTTAAAAAGAAAACTCAGACAAGACTCTTCCCGAGAATCTCGCTTTGAGCCGATTGCGAAACACCTAGTTCTGTCAATTGTTTCTCAATGAACGAAGTCTCACAAGGAACGATACACGCAAGTTCGGTCGAAACTATACAGTGTATACCGAGAAAAAAGGGTTGATACGTTGTTGCTGGGCAACATCGTGTCAACAAAATAAGACAAAGAGAAAAAATGATGGAGTCACAAAAGCGAGTTGCTCAGGTAGCGGCACTGAAGGATGGGAATGACTAGTAAAAAAAAAGGAAAAGGGGAAAAAAAGAAGGTCAGTGGGGCTGCAAACAGATGATAGCGATGATGAAGGTGTTTTCAGCTAAAGCATCACGTGTAACCCCAAACGGCCCTAAGATGTATCACATTCACGGACCTATGTAGGGGCTTTATCGCGTATTGCTCTTCCTGCTTTGACTTGTAAATAAAAATAAAAAAAGAAAGGAAAAATCAGTGGTGTGGGAGACCGATGATGGAAATGACGAAAGTGTTCACAGCCAAAGTATCGCATGTAACCCAGAATGGCCCTAAGATGTATCGCATTCACTGACGCTGTAATACGTACGGGTTTATCACGCACATCGCTTCCTGTTTCTCGACTGCACTAGCAGTCGAAAGATTAATCTCTCAGCGGCATACAACGGGGTCTCAGCGTAATGAATGGCCTCTACCGTCTCTTGTTGTGCGTAGCAAAGGCTAGCGTGTTTGCGGAACTCGGAGTTTCTAACAGAGGGGACGTTATCGTCGTCATGTGTCGCGTACGTTGCACTACGCGTAAGGTCCCGAAGTTATACACCATAGGCGCATGTGCTGAAGCTCTACTATTGATCAGCGAAACATACGCACATGCGCGTATTCACGCGCGAACGGTTATAGCATTGTTCTTGTAACTACAGCGTGAAACTGAGCACCACAAAAAGCAAGACACGACACTGAAGCGCTGAGCTATCGACATAGTATCGTTGTTGTTGTTGTTGTTGTTGTTGTTGTTAATGCGATAGCGTTAAAGAGCTCCTTTCGCAGGAACTCCGGTGTCGGCGTCGATGTCGGCGTCGGTATCGTTGGTTGTGAGCGAAAAATCAGCGTTATTCCTGCGCGAAAATTCGAGATAGATGCAAATAAATAAATAATAAAGATCTTCCCTTCGATCGGGAATCGAACCCAGGCCTCCTGCGTGGCAAGCAGGAGTTCTACCGCAAAGCCAGACCATTGCTCGGAACTGCTTCCTAAAAAAATCCTATACGAATATCACGTAAACCTTATCGCATGTAATGTTGCGTGGCAGAAGGCGAAAGCCTTCTTGTTCACGGTCGATCGTATTGATATATCCCCCCCCCCCCCTCGAAAGCTTTCTGCACCTAACGTGGTTTTGCACTGCCTCCAAGATCAGAGGCATCGCAGCTTTCTGTATCACACATTATTGGTTAGGGACATCTGTGTCGATATGAAAACAAACCGTAACTTCATACTCGTTGTGCCCTTAAACATTCCGTTCCTGTCACTCGTAGCATCTCCGACTGTTGTAATGACCACGCGAACTACTTAGGGAAGCTTCGTCATTGAGAAGCACGCATTGGTGCAGCAAGTCGAACATATAAAAGTCCTCCTTTCCCACCACATGACTCCATTCACGCAAATATGCTTGTATCAATAAACATTTCCACTACTACTACAATTACCATATTCATAACTATCAAGGACTTGGAAAGGAGTGTCTTAAATAAAGACTATGCGTGGAAAACAATTGAGCACATGCGTGCCCATCTCCCTTATGTTTGTTGCCTCAATATATCAAGATTTCAAAATACATGTACAGCTACGCTGAAATTTCGCACTAGAGAGCATCGTAATCGTCGCTGATTCTTTTTTTTTTCTTTTTTTCATTTCGCGAGTGCAGCACCAATGCCAATACGCACGATTCTTGATACCAAACATTTCTTTTCTCTGTGCACGCAATTTATTTCGTAACGCAAAGACTTAATAACGCACGGGGTAGCGAAAACGAACAAGACGAAAGAGATAGAAGAAGAAAACGTCCCCTGGGGCACTAGGAATCGAACCCAGTGCCTCCTGCTTTGAAGGCTGATGCCCTATAAGCCCTCGACCGCTGCGGCCTATGTGTAGGGCAGCAAACTGAACGAAGTCTGGTTAACATCTCTGTCTTTACAGCATTCCCTTTCTTCTCTCCCTCTTTCTCTCAAGTGCGTCCGTCCCATTCATCCATCCATCCATTCATTCAACCATACATACATACATACATACATACATACATACATACATACATACATACATACATACATACATACATACATACATACATACATACATACATACATACATACATACATACATACATACATACATACATACATACATACATACATACATACATACATACATACATACATACATACATACATCTATCTATCTATCTATCTATCTATCTATCTATCTATCTATCTATCTATCTATCTATCTATCCGTCCTGTCCATTCGTCCAGTCCATCCGGCCCGTCCTGTCCATCCGTCCCATACATCCGTGTAGTTAAGCAGAGAAACGAAATACAGTTAACGAGCACAGCAGATCCGTCCCGTCCATCCCTCACCTCCATCCATCCACCCCAGTCATCCCTCCCATACAATCCCACCCATCCCATTCATCATATCCGCCAGTCCCATCCGTGTCCCATTCATCCGCGCCATCCATCCGTCCGTGCCATTCGTCCATCCATCCGATCCACCCATCCATCCACCTTTGTCCGTCTCTCTATCTGAAACCAAGTGCAAGTAGCGCAATGCGAGATACGAGTTCTAGCTTGAGCGGCGCATTGGAACCGCATAATTGTTCCCATTCGTTCGAACGCAGGCGCGGCTGACTGTGCACTGCGGTTATTCCCACGTTATGCCATCTCTCCCTTCCCCACGGCGCAGCAGTACGGCCCTCCCATAAGTAAGAGTCCGAGACAATACCGGACCTTTCAAAAGTAATCTGTGCGGTTATAAGCAGAGAAACGAAATTCAGTTAGCGAGCGCCGCAGATTGGCGGTCACGTACGTTTTGACCAAACAGGACGCGCAGAGGGAGGGCGGACAGCGTTGGAAAAACAGGTCACCCGGTCGCACTGAAACGTTTCGGCAATAACGCTGGTCCTATCGACATTATACGAGAGGTTTTGGAACGTCCTATAAGCGAGTTGTCGCAAGTATGCAGGAGGTTGCACCATACACGATTGCTGTGGCGACAGTATTGAATTGATCGTGTATTGTATTGTATGAGAAGGCCACATCGTTGCGAAGTTTTAGAGAGAGGGCTCGTTAATAATATAAAAATAATGCAAATTCTGGGCGATGTGCATGCTGGTGTATTAAAGGCAACGTCGTTATAAGGAAGTTAATTTATGCAACGCAATTTCGTTGGGGAATTGCCCACTCCTGCTTACTCCTGCATTTTAAAGGCAGCTGAAACTTTGTAAATAAATAAAAATAATGAAAACAAGTTCGAAAAGACTGTCAGTGCGTGGAATTTACTTTTTTTTTTCTTTTCCCGCCCGCAGTTTATTTGTGCGGCTGCGAATATTTCTACCACGGCGGTGAAAATAACATATTTGCTAACTACTACTTTCACACGTTAAGGTTACGAGAATGCAAGGACGCCCGACCTTCTCCGTAAAACACGGAGTGGTAATTATTACTAAACGTCTTTAAGGCGAAAACCTCAAATGACTCATCAAACGCGAAAATTGACCGGCGTCCCGCGTCTGCGGCATGAACACGAGTGATGCGAAAAACCCTCATCGCGTTACGACGTCACCATATGACGTCATCGTGACGCCATTGTCCCGAAAAGAAGGCCGTACAAGTGCTACTCGGCTTCTTGCGATCTCTGAACGACCTTGAGCGGAACGCTCTCGTGTTGTGGGGTTGTGTTTTTTTTCTTCTAATTTTGTCTCTCTCTCTCCCTCCCTCTCTCTATTTCCGATCCCATACTTCCCCACCCCAGTGCAGGGTAGCCTGGGTAGCATGCCGGATTCTATAATCTGGTAAACCTCCCTGCCTTCTCTCTCCCTGCCTTCTCTCTCAGCAGAGCCACTGTCTCTGTGTGTAGAGAGAGAAGGCAGGGAGGTTTACCGGCGCCAGTATGTCTGCCACGGCTTTGACGTCACTCCCCTAGAATGCGCAGATGACGTCACACGGCGCACAGCTGGAATGCGCCAGCTGTGCGCCGTGTGACGTCGTTTCTCCTCGCGCATGCGCAGCACGGCTCTCGGACGTGCACGCGAAACTGCTCGAGGTCGGCCAGTGTAGCTAACGCTACAAAAAAAGAGTTATGTGTGACTACTTTCGGTAAGTCCTGACCTGCCACGTAGACGACTCTCTTTAAAGAGACACGTTAGCTCTCTTGTGGGTCACAAGACTCTTAGAAGAGAGTATATTGACCCTCAAAGAGAGTTTACGTGCCTATTTAAAGAGAGTCATGTACGTGGCAAGCCAGAACTCTAAAAAAAAGAGAGTCAAATGACTTTTTTTCTCTCTCTGTCTTAGAGTTTACATTTCAATGTAGTTGCGCTAAGAGAAAGACACGAAGAACCAACGACCAAGAGAACAGGACAAGTAGTGTGCAAACTTTTCACTGTTTATTTTCGCAAATGCACGTCAGAGATGTAGACAACCTTTAGAGACGCAGCCTTTAACTTTATTGACAACTGCTAGATTAGTTAACACTACACATGCGGAGCCAGAGGGCTTCAAACGATTTGCTTTTACGTGTAACGCGCTGTGACATGGTGCTATAGCTATCATCATGATTTTGTGCATGTATTTGACGTGCTTTGGCGAGAAAAAAAAAATAGGGCAGCTTCGCAATGTTGGTGCCAAGCCTCAAAGAACAGCGTAGCTGGGTGGCCTTCCTTAGCCTACCAGCCAAACCTAGCCACCAGCCAAACCTACCAGCCAAACGTAGCCACGAGATGGCCACTTAAGCCTACTTATATATCCACATGAGCATCGAGAGGGGTAGTTAAGCCTGGGAAAGCCAAACTGAGCCTATAGGAAAGCCACATTGAGGCTCTCTTTCAATTTATTTATCTCTCTTTGTTCATCTCTCTCGTTCTTTTATTATCTCTTTCTCTCTATCATTTTTTGGTTATCTCCTCATAGCAACACAACCATATGGTTCCGATGAGCGCTTGTTCTGATAGCGTGCTTGGATAGGCGAGTGGTTACAACGCTCGTCTTTGGAGCGCGGGTGCCCGGGTTCGAATCCCACCTCGCCAAGAAATTTGTTTTATTAACGCGATAGCGTTAAAGAGCTCGTATCGCAGAAATTCCGCCGTCGGCGCCGGCACCGTTGGTTGTGAGCGAAAAATCATCATCTTGTCAGTGACCGAAAAATCGAAAAAGCTGCAAATAAAATAAATAATAAAAATGTTGGGTCCGAGTGAGAATAGAAACCAGGCCGTCTGCGTGGCAAGCGGGTGTTCTACCACACAGCCACGCCTTTTTTTTCTTTATTGCCGGTTTATTAACGTCACATGTACATTAATAACTTGTAGCAATGTGTATTATCACACAGCCACGCCTCTGCTTGGAGCCGCACTGAAAGTAACTTTGATGCTTCCCAAAAATACGCGTCCTGCATACAGGTGTCACAGTACGAGCTGTAATATGGCAGTAATATTGCGTGGTACAAGCGTACATTGCCATCGGGCGTCACACCACGTCAATATCATAACGACTTGGTGGTTTAAAGACAGCCACCCATTACAAAAGGCACACTGCGCGTATTCCCTTAAGACCACGTAGTGGGTGCATCGCGGCTTCGAAAAAGGTTCTCGCGCATAATTGCTCCTGGTTTAAAGCATGCTGCCCATTACATAAGGCACACACCTTATTGCGCGCATTCTGTTAAACACTCGTAGTATTCGTTCGAAGTGCACACTAGGGGCAGGATATTGCTATCGCGTTCAACTCTTAAAGGCGAAGCTTAAGCGTCCCCCAATTTTTATTTATTCTCCTACCCCTCTCCACTTTTCTTCTCCTCCTTTCCTTCCTCCGAGGTGTTGCTAGGCGACGCATGATGACGTCATCGATCGACGGAGTTCTGGGAACACCACCGGACCAAGCTCGAGCTTAAAGAACTCCTCTGTTAACAGTTGAACGTTGGTGCTCTACTTATGTTCTATGTGTCGTTGGTCCCTCGCGCATTTCGCTCGGCGTAACTACGTTGGAATTGCCTCTTGATGCGCACCGTGATCCCGAACAGGACACGAGTATACTACGAACGATGCTGCAGCCTGAGTCGTGAATCAAAACGGGCCCGAATAACAAGAAACAAAAGAAAAATTGCTAAGTAATAGAGCTGTGTGAAGCGCTTTAACGAGTTCCGGAAGCTCTGCGCGCAGGCAGGCAGCCCTGCGCAACAGCGAGCGCTGACTCCGACGACATGTGGCAACGCCGCCGGCGCCGAGCGCAATTGAATGTCGAGACTGCGCCGACACACAGACACAGATGCGCTCCATGTACACACACAGGTGCAGCCGTTTTTGCCATTTCTTTTTTTTCTGTATGTATCTGTGCAGTTCTATATATTCGCGGATGTCCGCCAGAGTTGTTTCACGTACATGTACATGCAGCTTAGTGTACCGCAATGACGACCGAGAACTAGTGCTAGTACTACTATTACTACGACTACTGCCGCTGCTAGCCCTACTGCTGCCTGCTACCGTTGCTGCTGCTACTATTACTGCTACAATTACTCCTACTTCTGCTGCTACAATTACTACTACTGCTAACTACTGCTACAATTACGACTACTTCTACTACAACTTCAACTACTAAACTACTGCCAACGCTGCTACTACCACTTGCTGCCGCCGCTTCTGCTAACTGCGGCCGCTGCTGCTACTATTAGACACAACAAAGCATAAGCATATACTATAGTTAATTCATAACGAAGGCGACTAGACGGCGCACGGAGGCGCATATGAACAAATTTGTGACCACATGATGACCAATCGCAATACACATTGGCAAAAAAAAAATATGTCGACGGTTATCGCGCAAGTTGAAATTGTGTGCGTGTGTTCGCACTTTGGGACCGAGACAAGTGCCTCTGTGTGTGATGCGTTATTCAAATATCGCGACAGACATACATAAAAGACGACAAATTTTATTTCACATTTCTTCCTTTTAGGAACCTCGTTGGAGACTCCAACTACAAATCTTTGTTTCAGCGTTGCCGTCTGCTTCGCGATTTTTTAAAGCAGACGACATCCACTGCGACATGGGGACGCTCTCTTTATCCCAATCGCTAGAACTAAAGCCCAACTGTATACTACAGTGACGCAAAGCTTTTTGTAGCACGAACTACGCATATGTCTCGCTGACCTTAATTATTTTTTAATGTTTCCTTCTGAACCACGACTGTGCCGAAAGTTACGACTCCGGCCCAATTTCGGTTGATGTCTGCTGGACGAAAAATCGTCGATACCAAAGAGGTTCATCCATTCATCTGCAGTTTCGCAGAAACGACGAAATAACGATCTCTTTCTGCATCATAAAGCGGTGCTAAAATTGTTTTCATTACAAAAATCTTCCTTTTCTCTGCCCCCCTTTCCCCTTTCTATTTCGTATCTAACCATTCTACTATGACCTCTTGCACGCCCCTGAACGATTTTATCGCCGTGAAAACTGATAGTAGGGAACGGTGCGTTACTGCGAATGCTGCTAACGATACTGCAAGTGCAGCAATTGAAAACTATCGTTCGAGAGCTTACCCATTTCGCTTCGACTAGTGTCGTAAGGTTATCGTTAAGGCAACCTAACCGACACTCGCGGCGTGTAAGGCTACGCATCTTCCGAAATTTTAAACTCGGTTGTCTAGTATTAATAGTAAAAGATCGACCTTTACGATGCCTTTAATGCTACGGGGATTGAACGAGCCGGCTATTCTTGATTGTCAGAAAATTACACTGAATAATTAAAAGAAATACAATAAAAAAATCCAATCTTAGTATTTAGCCCATCGATAGGCTCTGTAACTGCAACAATAACTAAGTAATAATTATGTACAGAGGGTCCCGGTATGACCTTCTGGCTTTGCGACCCTCTTCATATCGTTTACGCTGAAATTGTACTTTGCAAAATAATTGATTGATTGATTGATTGATTGATTGATTTTATTCTGCAACATCAAATATAAAAGGCAGAGCAGCATGATGATGATATCTGGGTTTTAATGGCGCAAGAGCCATGCTTGGCCAAAGAGCGCCATGAACAGAGGTGAAATATAAGAATGATCCGCGATTTACGATATGTATAGGAGATGTGAGCTATGATAATGTTACACGGCTGTATATGGGCCTAAAATTCCGCGCCCTAGGGCGGGTAAGAGATATAGGTAATAAAATTATGAGAGTGACGTGATGTATGCAGTGAGGATCACTGACAGGGAGTCGTTATAATGAACGATACCCAAATGGCCAGAGCACGAATGTTTCGCTCACAGCCCTTGTGTCCAAGGGCTGCGAGGCAGGTGCTATTTTCTTGTAGCCACCGCAGCAGCAGCCTCTTCTCAGAGGCAGTGCTACGGGTTGCCGGTGAAGGCAGACCAGCATGCTTCTAAGCGTTCTGCAGGCACAGTTTGTATTTCTTGGCAAGCGGTGTGACAAGAGAAAACCTTCGTGAATACGGATCCTATTCCCTTACAGTTTAACTCATATCACTTGCTTTATTAAGCCGAGAGCCTTAGACGCCTCATCAAAGGCGAAAATTGATCGGCGGCGTCAGCACGAGTGATGCAAAAAATCATCATCGCGTGATGACGTCACAATGACGTCATACATGGCCAAAATTAATGACGTCATCATGACATCCCTTTAACGTCACGCAATATGACGTCACATGTTGACGCCATCACATGACATCGTCGCACACGATGACATGTGATCACGGAGGCAATGCAAAACCACGTGAGGATCAATACATCGGCTGATAAGAAAAAGAAGATGGTTTTCGCTTTGGAATCGTCTTAGGCGAATGCATATGGGACCCTTGTCAGTTTTTCTTCACTGAGTGCCTTTTTATTTTATCACGTGTCAGACCCGCCGTGACATTGGCTTCACCCTCACCACACGTCGTACCCCCGCACCCAAAAGTTTTCGGAACACGAAATTTCCGAGAAAGCTATATTCCGATTTTGCGGGAGAACACAGCCTCCAACTAGTGTTCCAGCCTATAGTAGTTCTTCCGACCTACGCAGCTACCTGCTAGTTTAGAAGCGCCGTGCACTAACAGAGCAAAAATTCGCATTTGGAGAGGAGCCCACGTTCCGTAAACTTTTGTGGGTGGGTGTAAGTTTTAATGCGAAGCACGCCGTTAGGAGATACTGGCGTTTCAAAAGGGGGTATTAATCAGTATTTAAAGAAAAATACACTTTACGTGCTAAAATATGGGGACAAAACACAAGTGACGTCATGTAAAACATACAGACTCTGATGAAATTATAATGAAAATGCCAAAACTGCAATATGATTATGAGGCACGCCGTAGTGGAGGGCTACGGAAATTTCGACCACCTGGGGTTCTTTAACGCGCACCTAAATCTAAGTACACGGTCCTCAAGCATTTTCGCCTCCATCGGAAATGCGGCCGCCGCGGCCGGGATTCGATCCCGCGACCTTCGGGTCATCAGTCGAGACTCGAGCACAATAACCACTAAGACCACCGTGGCGGGTCTGAGTATATATAGTTTCCGGATGTTTCTTGCCGCGGACAAGTTCCTCATGCTGTTGCGAATGTTAGGCACAGCATGTTTTTGTTTTCTTTGTTTGTTCTTCATCCTCCGGTAGCGAGCTCAGGCTTTAAATAGCAAGGCGCTGCCCCCTTGCGTTATCATTTTCCTACCCTATCAAAAAAGCAATGTACCACGCATTCATCGCGCTGTTTGAGCACTGCAAGACCGATAAGCGAATCGTGCGTACTCGCTCACTGGGCGCCTACATCGCCCCCTGTAGGTCATTTTTCTCGCTTGGATTAGCAATTAGGCCTAGCCCTCCCGCTGTTTTCTCAGTACTACGTTCGCTCCGTATTACATAGCAGCAGGAAGACCAGGACAGCTTCTATTTTTTCGGGTCGTTTAATAAGGAGCTTTCGCTTCCCAATCAGAAGACTAACTCTTTTCCTCACGCCAGCTCACAATCCCCTCTCCACAAGCGCGGGCGCACACACAACACACACACACAAAACACTGAAACAGCTTAACCAAGTAAAATACACCGCCGATATACCTATTTTGACATGATCCTTTCCAACTAAGAACCTATTCGGCCCATTGCAAGAAATAACAGAGCACACTAACTAGATTTCTTTCCTTTAATTTTTTTAATTGTTTTCTTTCTTTCTTCTAAACTTTTTTAGATATCTTCCCTGTTCATTTATATTGAACTGACTTAAGCCCATGATACCTTCTGTTGATGCGGGCCACCCCCATCTTTCCTTTAATTATTTTTGTACGCCGGGGGACAAAAAGAAGTCCACACACACACACAAACACACGCAAGCGCGCGCGCATACGCGCATACACGCATACAAAAACGCGAAACACGCGCACTAAACGTTATAAGTCCGTGAGGTACAGCGCAGTTCACGGAGATTAAGATCGGCAACTGCCCCTAATACCCCCGTACTCCCATCGCTTTCGGGCGACGTCGTGGGTTCATTTCCCTTTTTTTATTTTTCCTCTCCTATTTATAAACGCGCACGACACTTCAGCAGTGTCACTATAGTACGCGATGCTGTATACAACGCCGGCAGCGTGGAACCATTCTCTCAGTAGGGGGTAAGTGCGACCCCACCGTGTATGATGGCGTTCGTTACGAGAGGTGTGCTCGTAGTACCGTGCAGTGCACAGGAGGCGGTTGTGGAAGCCATGCGGAAAGAGCCGAGGCGCTTAACGTTCAGCGAAGAAGGTAGCGAGAGCAAAGCACTTATTGTGCAGTGTTAAACAGTCATGGTTGCCTCCACGACGTCACGAGAGCACGTGACTGGTTTAGGGTGGTTTGCGGACCCGATGTTACTTCATAGCTCGTCCGACCAATATTAAATATTTGCAAAAACTGTCGGGGTTTTACGTCCCAAAACCACGATATGATTATGAGGGATGCCGTAACGGAGGGCTCCGGAAATTTAGACCACCTGGGGTTCTTTAACGTGCACCTAAATCTAAGTACATGGGCCTCAAGCACGTTGCCTACATCGAAATGCGGCCACTGCGGACAGGATTCGATCCCGCGACCTTCGAGTCAGCGCAGTCGAGCTTGTGGCCACACTGAAAGGTCAAGGCAGGCCCGTAGCCAGGATTTTTTGTCGGGGGGGGGGGGGGGGAGCCCTTGCTGTAAACCTTGAGTATTTGTGAAAAACACCTTTTTTCATTATGTATTTTTGGTAAAAACACCTACTTCGCCAAAATTTCGGGAAGGGGGGGGGGCGGGCCCCTAAGCCCCACCCCCTCCCCCTCGGCCTGGCTATGTGCCTGGGTCAAGGAAATGGAGAATTCCGAACTACAAACGATAGAAGAGCAAAAACGAATGATAGAAGTTACAGGCTGCTCATTAATGCTTCGTGTCGTACGTAGTACACTGTGAGTGCGGACCAATTATGTGATTAATCAATTAACCTTTCTTTGCGCAATACGGCGATACCGTGAGCGTAAGTTGCTCACGTGTATACTTAAACATCGCTTTACCCATCCTCCTGCAATGACCCGTTGCGTATCTATAGAGAAATTCGCGCGTATCCTGTAAGGCAGGCAAACTGCTCTATAACATGTCTACAGGTAGCTTCATAGTCAACGCCTTTCTCGTACGGCTACAAGCCGTCTCAGTCATGCGTTTAGTAGACGTCTCGACCCAGCGTTCATAACGCTGCACGGTACTGACGAACACGCGCCGTGTATTCGGGGCGTGGCAATGTAGCACGCAGCGCAATGAGCGCCTCTCGCATATTTCCTTCCTTTGCTTATTTTTTTTTATATTGCCCTGTTTCCTTCTTTTCTTTTTTTTTCTTTTTTCTGGGCACCCAAGTTACGCGCAGGCTTACAATACCAAGAACGTGCCTCGGCAGGGTCGGTTTATTTCGACACTTTGCTCGCACACCTCTCGCGTTCATTTCTCCAGCATCTATGCGGTGCAGTGCGGAAGGCTCAGTGACACGGTTGAGGCAACGCGCGATGGCCGGTTTCCACAGTGCAGCCGGTGCGGTCTCGGCCGATCCCGATCAGTGATGATGAACTCTTTTCATACTTTGCTGTGTAGCCTGGACCCCGCCTCTTTTGACATTCATTTTTTTTCCCCTTCAATTACGGTTTGAGCAAGAAAATAGGTTTGGTTACCCTCTGCTGCCTCAGCGGCTTTGGCGGCGTTGCGCTGAGGTTCCATTCCTGGCCGCGCCGCGGCCTCATTCCGATGAGGATTGAAAGAATTCTCAGGGGCCATAATTAAGTAGGAGACTCCTCACTGCGGCGTCCGTCATAACCCACTGCGCCGATTCTGGTGGTCACACCCAACACGCATTGGCAAAAAGAAAGAAAGAAAGAAAGAAAGAAAGAAAGAAAGAAAGAAAGAAAGAAAGAAAGAAAGAAAGAAAGAAAGAAAGAAAGAAAGAAAGAAAGAAAGAAAGAAAGAAAGAAAGAAAGAAAGAAAGAAAGAAAGAAAGAAAGAAAGAAATCCTGCGCTAATGTCGTTCGTGTGTAGGTCTTCGTGTCGTTCTTAACACTGCGCTTAATGCAGCTCCACTACCATGACACTTGAGGAAGTGCCGAGCACGGGCCACCAAGCGATTCCCTTGGCTTTTGCCACCGCCTCGTCAATAGCGCGCTTGCCGAGGCGGTGGCGCCTTCTCTAGCGCGGCGAGGGTATCAGCCGCATGTTTCAGAAGCGTTTTTCGGGATTTCAGGTAAATTATTGCGATTAATCCTCGGTTATTTCTGTAGTTTATATTATTTTAGACGTTGTTACTACTTTGCGCTCGTTTTGAGAATTGTTAGCCTGGTTTTAGGCCTCTGTTCACCACTGCGTGACCGTGCGACACGAGACGATGGATGGACGACAATCCCGGCCCTTAAAGTCCTACCCACTTAGAAGGGCGAATAGGTGTACTGGTAAATTGAGATCGGCAATTCCTTGTACACGACAGCGTGCACTGTTGAAGGGAACATCAAAGCACGTGGCTGGTGGCTGGCGCAAATGTCGCGCATGCGCAGTACCAGCTGTGAGTGGCGTTCTATCGCCATTTCCCTACCGTTTGCTGCCGCGCTTCATATCATCTCGAAGCGAACCGTTGACGCGACGAAAGAGCGCCACACATGGTGCTAATTGCGCATGCGCGAAAGTCGTTGCAGCCACTGGCCGACGGATGCGCCGAGCGGCCGCCCCGCGCTCTGGTGTTCCCTTTTAATTAACAGTGGGCCACCGTGTACATTTTATAGCGCTTCGCAGGACGTTACAGAATGTCGCAGGGGTGTCTATGGCGTGTTTGATGCGCGACTACTTCCAGTTCACGCAGTGAGAAAGCAAACAACCTTCGATATCCGCTCCTGTTAACCAAAGAGGGCCGCCGTCGCTGGGGCGTGAATTCTAATACCATCTTGAGCATCCAGGTAACATTTTGTCGAATTTGCCGTATTGTTGGCTCTGATTGGCCCAGAGGTCCGAAACGTTGACTACGGCCTCCCTTATTGGCTTATATTGGCGTCATTACAGGATATAACAAGATGGCGGAATTAGACGGTGTCCACATAGCACGCGTGCACGCAGAGGCTGAAGCTTCCCGATGCTGTGCTTACCACAACTGCTCTGAAGGACCCCGATCACCATAGGCGTGCGCAGCCAGGGGGGCAGGGGGGCGGCCGCCCCCCTAGTCACCAACGAAGAGGGGGGCGCAGAGAGTCTGCCCCATACATTCACTTAATAGGGAGGGGGGGGCGCCGCGATGAATCTTTGCCCCCCCCCCCCCCCCCCCCTGAGAGGGAACCTTGCGGACGCCTATGACGGGGAACACTGCGCACGCCTATGCCGATCACCGTGCTCGCATTCGCACACTGAATGTGTGTCACCGATACGATCCGTCATGGAAACACCGGATCCGTCGTCGATTTGTCACTGTCGTTCTCGTTCTGATGGTCGCGTGCCCGTTGAGCTGACGTCGCGTACGAGCTATTATTATGACAGCCGGAACATTCGAGTACTGTTAACCGTTTTGTCACTGTCATTGTATGTGCGGTCGTTTCTCGTATAGTCTTTTTCAGATGCGCTGTGACATACTAAAGTAGTCAACGCCTATCACATAACACGAGGCTTGGAAGATGAATGCGCGTAGAGTTGACACTTTATAGAGGCCCACTTTTCCTGACAACAGAACTTCCAACCGAAGTCTGTTGTTCAAACGACACGACATGTTCCATTCTCGGCAGTGAACTGATCTTGCGTTTGTTCGAAGGCGTACTGAGAAGAAACTTTTAACTTGCCATTTCTTCTTTGTAACACGAAAGTATCTTAAACGCTAAGAAAGGAATCAAGTATCTGTGGAGTATTCCTGCCACGTAACAATGGTCGTCATCTGGTTTGCCCGCCTTTCCTTCCTCGAAAAACTCGGCTGTCAACACTTTGCTATCAAGAATGCTAAGTCACGTTGATGTAGCGCGCACGCCGTTCGTGACCGGGACGTGCCGGTACCGCGTGGATAACGTCAAGGAACAACGCGAGGTACAGATGACGCTTATAGTTGCGTGGCGATATACACCCCAAATACTCCACGCAGACTACACACCTCCCCCCCATCCCCAGGGTAGGAAGAGGGGGGGGGGGGGGGGCACGTCGCTCATGCAGCTGCTGCGAACTTTGATCGTAACGGCGCGACATTCGACACACATCAGTAGAGGGCTCGTTTAGGTTCTATGCTATCACTGCTTAATTCGCGTTGAGACGACAGACAGCACGAAAACCGCTTCTCTCCCTGGAGCGGCCGTGTAAGCTTACACCAGCGTTTTGTAGAGTTACGCGAGATCGGATCCAATACAGTTAGCTGCTAGTCTTACTTCGTATAACATTGCAATTTGTTGCTATCGCATCAGTTGTTTCGTCCTTGCGGCGAATTTTTTTTTAATTTAAGCGCTAGTTCCAATCTGTACACTGTCTTCATTATAAACTGAAAACTTCATATCACAAGGGGTGGTTTCCGCAACTTTGGCTCGGATAATGGCTTCAATGGCTTTCCTTTATTCCGAGCCAAAATCTCCATCTGTGACCCGAACAAAATTCTCGTAAAATGTTTCGTATTGTAACACATGTCATTAAACGCCCGACGCTCTTCCGGCGCCTGCAGCCGGCAAAGGCATAGCCTTCGAGCTAGGCTTCTGTTACACAAAGAGAAAAACTCTCTTTTGAGTTACACTAAGCAAATACTTTCAGCAAATACTGCCGCCTATAAAACTAGGGCAGTAATTTTTCAAGTAACAATATAATTAATTGGCTATCGCCCTCTGTGCTTCGCCTTTCGGATGAAACGGCCGACCTTACTTTAATGGGAGACGTAAACCTTAAGTGGCCTTGTCACTACGCGCGACTTCTGTAAAAAAAAAAAAAAAAAAATCACTTCGTGTCACGGCTCGATGACGTCAGGCCCGCCATTTCTAGACCGACCTCTCCTCCCCTTGGAAACAAGTTAGATTATCATATGCGCGTTTTCCATCCTTAATTGTCAGTTATCTTTTTACGCGACGCAGCACACACATACGCAAAGAAAAGAGCTTCTACAACTTTTAGAATATGGGTCAATAATCTGTAAAGAATTTCTATGGCTTGTCAGGCAAGATGTATCACAATGAAAACTACAGCGATTCAATATATTAAGTATGCATGTTTCGTTAACCTACATGAGCGTGAATAATACAGGAAGCCGAGCCGGAAAGATATTTAGGAATAAGGATATCAAGCCACAGTCAACACATTCAACACAAAGGTGCGGAAGGCTAGGGTTGCGTTTATTAAAGGCCAACTCCGGCGATTTTTCGAGGTCGATGGATCTCAGTGAAATTCGCTGGGTAGGTTCCTTTGCACGTTTCCGTCATTTATGCCAGATTACAGGCTTGAGACATGCGCAGATTGTTTGCAAATGAATTTTAAAGAATGTCTGCAAACACCCTCCTGGCTTCCCACAATTATTGGCAACATTGCGTCTGTGACGTCAGTATTGGCAAGGCGGCGGAAATGACGCAGCCGAGGGCACCGCTAACTTCGGCGCTTAGGCCGCTACAGCGAGCGTCTGCTGTGCACAAGGCGACAGACAGCGTTGGTTTGGCCGGCGCTTCGCTGGTCGTCCCGGCTGTAACAGTTTTCATGCTCCGCGCCGGCGTGACCGGCATGCCTTGCACGACTTCCGGTTCGTTCGTAACAACGTCTACGTCATACGTAGACAGTACACTCGATTGGGTTTCGGTTTCGGTGTTGCGCTTTTTTCCTTATTTAAAATTATTCTCCAATTTGCCGAGTATTTCTGCTATCGGGCCCGTAACAGGAGCGTCTCAGGAACATAAAAACACCATTACTTTGACATGGCCAAAAAATCGCCGGAGTTGGCCTTTAAGGCGATATAGCCTTGGATGCCTCACGAAACGCGAAAAGTGACCGTCAGAGGCGCCAACACGAGTGATGCAAAAAAATCATCATAATGTGATGACGTCACCCACTGACGCTACGATGACGTCACAGGCCGTGAGAACACTGCGCCATCATCGTGACGTCACAGGTCGCGATAACATTGTGCCGTCGTCATGACGCCACACGATGACGCCCCTGCATGGCATCGACGCTTGGTCAAAGGTGGGCAGATCCCGAAGGCACTGCAAAATCGCCTGAGGGGCAGAAAGGTTCCACCGCCTCCAATCCCGGAGGCAATACAAAACTACATTGGTGCAGAAAACTTTCGAATGGGGGGGGGGAGTCAATCCAATCAACTGAGAAGAAAAAGAAGATGGCTTTCGCCTTCGAGTCGTCTTAGGGCAAATGCATCAATGACCGTACGACTTTTTTTTTTAATGTATCCGTAGTTACCTACAAAGGTTAAAGCTAGGATAGGACACTAATGCTATTTAGAAAAAAATGAGAACGATTCAGAGTACTATATAGTACTCTACTGTGAAAAAGCGGAACGCAGTTGATATTGATAATGAAGACACGTGCTTGGGCTTATGACGTGCTTAAAACAAAGGTTAACGATTGAGAATACTATATACTCTCTTGTGCATGAGCTGTAGTCTCTCTCTAACAGGTTCGTGGCGAGACTGAACACTTCGCAGAGGTTGATGTGCTTAGAAAAATGTTCGACGACTTAGAGAAAGACCGAGGGAGAAATGCTTTAATGAAATGCCGGAGGCGTTAGCCTGGCTATTCGTCTCACCTGCTACTACAAATGGTGGGTAATGATCATGTCACTGACACGCGCCCTCCTTTTTGTATTTCTATGTAACCGGTTTGTCATTAATGTAACCAGTTCTCATTAATATTGTGCCTAACAAAGAAAAACGAGCCCTTAAAAGCCATCTTCTTTCCTTCATTCATAACAAGGGTCTCGTTCTGGCAGACTTGATGCCTTCAGGTAGTATGCGAAGGATTATTGGTCAGCTGCCAGCTCGTAAAAAAAGATCACGTTCTACGTGACGCCAAAAGGCAGAAAAAGAATGTTCCACACTCGCCGCCATGGCTGCGATCGGCGCTGACTAACGCTCCTAGGTTTAAATGTATATACATACCCCATAAAGTGGACGGGAGCATGACCGCCGCTATAGCTCAGTGGTAGCGCATCGCACGCGTTATTCGAAGGTCGCAGGTTCGCTCCCTGCCGGCGGCAAGTAATCTTTTCGTCCACTTTACTTTCTGCCCATTTATATTCCAATTATTACAAATAACATCTCCTATACTTTCCTTGGCATTATTGTCTGTTAGTTCGCATTAATAATGTAAACGGTTTGTTACACGTAGCGCAACCACTGCCTTTCGAGAATCGCACACCAATGTCTGGGAACCTTCTAGATTATTTTAGAATCTTCTTTTAGGCTTGAGCGCGTCAACGCGAACAGTTCAGTTTATTCTGGAATTAGCGCCGCCACCAGCGATAAGACAGGAACGTTGGATGCCGCATGTATAAATGCCGACGTGTCTAAACCACAGATGAGATTATCGACGGCCGACGCTCCGTTCGCTTCTATCAGTGTACAGCGGGTATCGCTTGTCGTTTGACTTCTCATTTACCGGGCACAGGTTCGCCCAAATCAAAGTTTCGTCTTGAACCCGCCGACTGCTGCCTTCTCCAACGTCACGACCACGTGACAATATATACACTGATAAACACAACAGCACGTGCAGCCACACACACACACATACATAGATTACACTAATAATACAATTGTTCGGGCTTTACGCCCCATAACCACGACATGATTATGAAGGACATCGTAGTGGAGGAGTCCAGAATTTTTTTTTGCTGTCTGGTGTTGTTTAATGTGCCTCTAATTCTAAGCACACGGGTATCTAACGCTTCGCCTTGATCGAGATGCGGCCACCGGTGCCGGCATTCGATACCACGACCTACGGGTCAGCAGTCGACCACCGTAACCAATAAACCACCGCGGCGGGTGGATTACAGTGTTCACAAAATTTCGTTAAGGCTCGTGGCCCGCAAGAACGTCAACAGTGCTTTCGTGGCGCGTAACGCACAGGTTGCCCTTTCACGACTTAGAGAGAGAGAGAGAAAGCTCTTTGTTCAAAGCAGAATGTTTAGGCAGCGTATATTCGCTACTTGCTATGTATTCTGCTACGCACTACGTACTATGTACTATGTATTCTACTATGGGAGGGCAGTAACCTGTTCTCAATGTACAAAATCCATTGTTTTTATTTTTATTTTTGCCGGACAATAAAGGTCAGTCATTCTTCGTGACGTCAAACTCTTTCTACGTGTTTAGAATAGTTCACTTTTACGATACAGATTTACACTTTTCTGGCCGGGTTCAGGTCGAGAACACGAACCTGTCGGGAAATTTTTGTGAAGAAATTCTGACGTCGGTCCTCGCTCAAACGTAACGTTTTAGATGGAAGGGACGAAGCTTAATTCTTCAATATGCGCAATATTTGTACCAGCAGAGAGAAAACACTAACGCTTAGAACAGAAACCAGATGGCCCGACTGTCTTAGAGAGATGAACAGCAGGCTCACCACGCCTCCAACAGCTGGTCCAGCGGGCTGGTCCAGCTGGTCCAGTGGAGCCCTGGACTGAGGGTACCACTCGCCGAGGAAGATTGGGCGTTTATTTTGCTAATAAATGTTTACTAAGGCGAAAGCCTTAGACGCCACATCAAACGCGTAAATTGACCGTCGGCGGCGTCAACACGAACGATGCAAAAAATCGTCATCACGCGATGACGTCGCTATATGACGTCATCATGATGTCTAGGATCGCCAAAACTTATTACGTCATCATGACGTCACATAACGTGGTGCAACGTGACGTCATTAGACGACATTGTCGCTTGGCCATAAGTGGTCTGTTCATGGAGGCAGTGCAAGATGAGGTGAGGAGCCGAAAGCTTGCAACGCATACAATCCTGGAGGCAATGTAAAACGACTTTAGATTCACAAAGCTTTCGGAGTGGTGGTGGGGGGGGAGGGGCGCAAGAATTAATGCATCGACTGAAAATAAAACGAAGATGGCTCACAGTTAATCACAAGTTTACCAAAACAGTCAAGTCTCGCATTAGGACTGCTTTACTATTTTATTCGTGCAATAATTACTTGACGATTTACGTGCTCATGTGCCCGCAGCTCAAATATCGTTCCAAGGCATATCAAGAGTGCTATTAAGGTATGGAGGTCATGCCTTCCTTCCTTGCCATGTATTGACCCGCTTATTTTAGTAGCAATACTTTGTTGCTCTTTTACGTCAATTTTTCAGAGCCTCCGAGCGCTTCGAAACAACCACCGGAATGTACCATTAGAATTTACTGTCTTCAGAATCGACCCATATTTTTCGTCAGAAGTAGGACATCATAAGCCACGACAGAACGCGCCAGGAATAGGTTATGAAAGACAGTGTCTTCAATAAAATTTGATGCATTCAAAGAAATATTGGAGGGCGGCGATCAAGACAACGGCTGCTTCTGAACGTACCCTAAATGCAAAATATGCCTCTTCTTCAACTCTTCCGACACCGGCCCCCGCATTCGATATAACGTCATCATCATACTCATTAAAATATTCATTGATCCAGTAATAGACTCAAATTCCGAAATAACAGCGAGCGCAGATACAATAATGAAATATCACGAGGTCCCACAGTCCAGCTGCCCACACAAACGTAGAATAGAACTCGGAAACAAAGTAGGCAAGTGCGTGATACACTTAAGAACATGTGTTTCGTAGAAGACGCCACGACATTTTGAGCAGTCAGTGCTTGACTAAACGGAGAAAAATAAACGTGCCCTTTAAGGCATTTCTGGCGACAAAAGGTGATACAGCTGTTCACTGTTTGTGTTTCTCTTTGAAAGTATCCGATCCCGAAATCTGTACGTGAATGTCAGGCAGAGCCGTGTATGCGAATGGCAGAGACTGTATAAATGCATACCGCGGTCTTTTAAGCGAAGAAGCCTCTATGAGTTACAGATTTTGATACGGGCGGCGGTGTTGTACGCGAAAAACCCGGCACCCGCGAGCGTACAGAAATGCGGCCCTCGGTGGTATACGTGGGCAGGGCACACGCGTATCTGTATGCGCAGTTTTCCAGTAATTAATACTCACTCGATCGTAGGCTTGTCGGCGATCACCCGTTTCAGACACTGGCAACATAGCGATACCCATTCAACGCCAGCCAGAACCTTGCCTTTCAAGTTGTACGGCGGCGGTATGACGTCATTCGTGACGTTTCTGCTGAGGTCACGTGGCACCGAGCTATTAAAGTGCAAACAATTACTCTCCCTTACAGAAACGGTACATCCTTTCAGATGTGTGCACGTCACGCTGTAGTTCAACAATTCGCCATGGCAGCTGAACAAGTAAACATGTCTCAGGTCGGTTGGTCAGTCCGCGCATCCGCGCGCCTGTGCGCCCGTGCGTAGGTTCATTTGTGAGCCGGCACCGCTGTAGACACCTATCAGGAGAATTTAACTGGCTGAGGTACGTACGCCATCATCGCTGGCTCAGGTACTTACGTGGTCATCGCAGTTAGCAATGGCGATGACCAGCGATGGCGGTTCAGAAACAGCCATTGACGAGACGAGCCCTGAACTGCCCGATGCCTGAAACGATGGAAAGTGCCCAGGAGAGAAACCGAAGAGTCAACGGTCACACACGTGTGCGGCTTTCACGCAAGCGGGCAGCGCTGATCGTCGCTTACAAAAGTAAAGACGAACGAGTATAAACGGCGAGGGAGAGATAACAGTTACACGGATGTACCTTCCCAGCCTGCACCGCCAACCAAGACTTGCAAAGGGGCGCATTTTTTACGATCTATCGGGGACGAAACGAAACCCGTCATTACAAGGGACCAAGCTGCAGGCTTTCCTGCCGCACTGCATGATACAACCCTTCGATTGCGGGTAAACACGGACACTCCTCGATCCCTAGTTGCCATTACGCATCGTCAATCTTCTCGCGGTGTCAGCCGAAACGTCGAACTTATTGTTCTTCCGTTCAGGGGATTCTCTCTCCCCCTTCTCTTCCTGCTCTCTCCTCTCCTCCCCCTCTCTTTTTTTTTACTACTCTCGAGAAAGAGGCCACAGAAGTGCGTGTTTCCAGATCGCTTATACACGTTCCCCGCGCGTTTCTCAACACGTGTATGCACGTGCAGCTCGGGTAAAGCCGGATTGCGCTTGACGAGGTAACGGTCCCAGCCGCGATGGCTCAGCAAGCGTAGATTCGACTACGACGTTTTAGCCATTGACGCTGTCAGCGCGTGTAGTTGAGTGCAGCACGCGCGTTTTACTCACCGTCTCGAGTGCGCAGTGTGCGCAACTCAATGGCACTGACCCTGTTTGCAGGAGTCGCCGCGTGGTTATGGCCTTCATATCGCGGGTGCGTTCGCGTCACTCCAAAGATTGGTGCATTGCGCAAAATTTATATACTTCGACGCGTGAAGCCAGTGGAAGAGAGACATCGGTAGTCACGGATGCACGAACACTAAACGTCTATTAGTTGCGCCAGCCTGCGAGCCTTGACTGCTCAGCGAACATTTAGCGTCATTTAGTCAACGTTAGCCAGCGCTAGCCGACGTTAACTACAATTTGAAAACAATAGGAAAAAAATCAGGAGCACTTGCCCTATCGGGAAAATGGGGGCAAGCAAAGCTTGGCATGTGCATGCCTGACATTCTTTCTTTCTTTCTTTCTTTCTTTCTTTCTTTCTTTCTTTCTTTCTTTCTTTCTTTCTTTCTTTCTTTCTTTCTTTCTCTCTCTCTTTCTTTCTTTCTTTCTTTCTTTCTTTCTTTCTTTCTTTCTTTTTCTGCTGGTAGTAGGCGAGCGAATACGGTAGGTCCACGACACTGGTATCAACTATTCACAGATAGCAGGGGTTACGCTAAGAAATGATGCCGCTTATAAAACAAATATGCGACAAATTTACTCCGCCCACACTCTAAAAAAAAAGGGAGTCTGTACTGACTACCTTTGGGTGGTAATCAGCTCGCTACACATATGATGACCTTTTGGGGTGTCACTTGACTCTCTTCAAGTCAAATGTTCCACGACTCCCTGCCAACAGCAATAAGGTGTATGTGTTACTCCCAATGGAAGAGTCCACACGACTACCTAAGGGTGTCACACGACTACCTAAGGGTGTCACACGACTACCTAAGGGTGTCTACGTAAGGGTGTCGCACGACTACCTAGGGGTGTCGCACGACTACCTAGGGGTGTCGCACGACTACCTAGGGGTGTCGCACGACTACCTAGGGGTGTCTCGAAAGTACTTCTTGGTAGTCAGGGAGACCCCTTTGCAATGACAGCACTGACCCCCATTCGGGTAGTTCTCGGAACACCCTTGTGAAAAAGGTGGTGGTGTATGCGACTCCCTTGGTTGGAGTTGATGCAACTACTACACGGTAGTCATTAGGACACTTTTCACTATCTGACGTGACCCCTGTAAGGGTAGTCATTTGACTATCACAGAAAGTTAGCGGTGGTATGCACGACTCTCGTGCAGAGTTGGTGCGTATTAACTGCAAACATGACTGAATAGCGCAATAAAAGTGTTCTCCATAAATTTTCACGGCTCACATAAAATAAAGTCATATCCTTAATGCAGGGTCATCAGCTGTTTGATACTGTCTTTTTTGGAAATCAGCGACACAAAGTAAAATGACTGTTTCATTTCAGGGACCTGTGTGCAAGAAATGTGCATTTTTCCCTACTTTTCTCCCAGCTAAATATACATGACAGAGCAACACAGTAGCAACCTCCAAAAACAGAACACATTCGTATCAGTGTGAATATGTAACCACAAGGGAAAGTTTCACTAATATGTATTATAGTCAGATCCAGCAGTGAAGTGGACCAGGCTTAAAAAGAAGACAGCAGTCTGTTTTGCTGAATTGGAATCAATGGACAACCTTGTACACTTGCTATAGTTGCAATATCCGGTATGCATTTTGTGTCATACTGGTGCAATTAAAGAATGTTAATTTCTTTGCCATTACAAAAATACGCCCCAGTGAATATGCCATCGAAGGTATGCACATACGAGCAGACCTATGAATAGTTTTTTTTAATTTTCATGTTGAATTATGAATTCATAATTTCAGTAAGGCAAAGCTGACATAGAATACTAGTGCCATTTGAAAGAACATTTGTATTAAAAATAGAAAGTTGTTCTTGCCCAGAATTCTTGTGCAGATCAAAGAGCATCACAAAATGCTCCAGTAATGCAACTTGTTGGAAGTCCTTTCATCCAATTTGACAAAAAAGACTTGTCTCACCACTCAACGCCTTTAGCACCACCTCCACGTCTGTGTCCAATTATGTTTGCTGCTGTACATATCTGAAAGCACAAACAACATTTAGGAAAATGTAAAGCTTTTATTACACAAAGAATGTACCTATATCACAGTGGCTTCCAGTGAGAATTATATTGCAACATTAAATAACTCCTGACTAGCTCTCACTCAACAGCGATCACAACACATTATTAAACAACTTCTGACTAGCTCTTACCAGACAGCTATAACAACACATTAATAAATAACTTCTGCGTAGCCCTGCTAGACAGCTATGACTAGTACTTAAAGGTATTGTGCTTTAACACTCAAACTTCAATCAGTCACACCTGATTGCCCTGAACTTGCGTTTGACCTACTTGCTTTCGATTGCGCTTTCAGTGCAGTCAGCACTTTTATGCCTCTGGTGGTCAATTTAGAGCTGTTTATGCCCATCATGTGTTCTAGCAGGCACAGCGTATTCTTCGCGGATGCGACATATTCAATGTTGTACGCCCAGTACATCGCAAAAAGTAACGACAGTCCTGACGTAAAATCAAGGACGTCTACACAGACATTCTCGCACTTCACGCACATGGCCTCAGAAGATACGGGGTTTTCGCCAGTGTAGAGCAGTGTCGGATGTGTGAATCCCTTCCCTGGTGTCTGCAAAACAAAGATACGCATGATAAGTCCTTACTTGAGAGAATTTTTTGGGGAACATGGAGGCTTGCAATGAGAAGTCACTGAACAAGGAATGTGTGACAATGGGACATGTACATTTGCTGCCCTGACCAAGACAAGTGCTTCTGACATGTTGGCTCAAGCAACATTCCTTGTTTGACGTGTCATCATTGGTTCTTGGTACTCAAGAACAACTGCATTTCAGACAATATTTCAAAAGAAGTGTAGTGTTTTAGTTGAGGGTTGTACAAACAAAAATTTAAGCAGTGCAAAAAGATTAAAAGTACTACTGCTTCTGCTTAAACAACACGTGAACGGTTCTCTATATATTCCAAGTGCAGAAAAGTTCTTCAGATTTACTTTAAACCCAGTGAGCACCAATGCTATTTTGGTAAGAAAAATGACTGTGCACTGTAACTATATTATCAGAAGTTGCTTTTGCAAAAGATCTGGATTGTACCCGTACAAGCTCACCAAAAATGCTTATGCTGCTTTTGTCTTGAAACCAACACTGAACAATTGCAACACAAATTTTCCAGATGAATACGATAAGCACTTCCCTCTTATGTTCGACCTCTATTGTCATTTTGATGATGCCTGTTATGGTAGCAAGCATAAATTTTTTCCCTACTGTTTTCATTCAAATCCCAAAAGGAAAGGTTGCATGAGTTGGGTTAGTGAATAAAATAGCACCAATAAATAGTTGTAGCCACAAGGTAGGCCAACATACCGTGGTGTTGGCCGTACCACGAGTTGGGGGCGCAGTTGACATTTACGCAACAAAGTGTGATCACAGTACGCACTAACTGGTAGCCACAGAAAGAACTACTACGGCTGAAACTGTCAACAAAGAAATTGGGCTCTTTGAGGACTCATAATAATTGTTTGGTTTTACGTTCCCAAATCACGATATGATTATGAGGGATGCTGTAGTGGAGGGCTCTGGAAATTTTGACGACCACCTGGGGTTCTTTTGCACCTAAATCTAAGTACACGGGCCTGGAGCATTTCGTTTCCATCGAAATGCGGCCACCGCAGCCGGGATTCCATCCCGCAATCTTCAGGTCAGCAGTTGAGCACCATAACCACTAGAACGCTGTAGCTGGTTGCTCTATGAAGACCCAGTCAGGAATTCACTGCAACTGTGTTTTAACCCCTAGCAAATTTAAACTGTGTCCTACTCTGTCCAAAGATACTTTACAACTTGTGAACAATTACAGAACTGTGAAACACCACCACTGCTGCTCCCCAAGTCCCACAATATCCTCAGATACATCCCTTTCATCTGCCACAGTGCTAGGCAGCAAATATGCACTTCACGCCACCACCAGGGCTGCCCACGCACAAAAAACGGCCTGAATTAGCATCCTGACCATTCAAGAGAACAAACAGCACTTGTACAACTGGAAATACCCACATGAACACTTTACGCCTGGCTCTGAGGTATTTCCGCAGTCCCCATCCTGTCATGTTAAACTGCTAAAAAAGCTGCTATGTTAAAAAAAGCTCACATATTTTGTGACGTGATGCTCCCAACATATAAGATCATCCCTGTTGTTCACACAACTTCATTAGCCCTCAGGGTTCAGAGACACTGTACATGCAACACGCCTCAGATCCTATGACTGTTCCATTACCCCGAAGCCTTGATACATCGTGACAATGCTACTGCCGCTGGAGGTGACGCTATGTGCACATAGCATGGTCTCTTGGTCACAGATGCACAACAAAGAGAAACAAGTGACCTAGCCCGGACTGTCAGCTAAACTGGCCGAAGCTGCAAATGATATTGCAAATATATCTCGTAAATAGCCTCCAATGTAATCGCCCCGTCATTCGCATCACATCATTGCACTAAAAACATTCAAATGGTTCAAAAACTTGCAGGAACCACATAGGAATTAAGGCACGTCCACTTACAGCTAAACTGTCATAGTTTACCTTTGTGCTATCCTAGCTCCTAATATTTTGCCACATTTGTACATAATTTTATTACTTCAAGTTTATGATACTTGATCACACAAAATGTTCCATATTCTTACCATTTCTGTGAATATTTCACCTCCTCGCTCGTTGACGAGAAATGGAAGGACCATGATGGCACCCACTCCTTTGGCATCTGGAGAGAAAAACCACAGCAGTGAAAGGTGTGCTGCTGCTGACCAATTCTGCTGCCTGTAATTATTTAGCAATATCGCTAGTGCAACAACATTGCCAGCAGTACAGTTTAAAAGGCTCACGCAATCCAAGAGCAATCCACTTCAAGAATTCCTGAGGCATAATTCAGCACTACAACAGCGGTGAACAGGAAATGCATAAAGCAGCTTCAAAATGAAGGATATTCATAATTTATAAATATTCAAGGCTTGCTCTTTCACTATTCGATGAGTGGTCTGCTTCTGAAGAAAGTTGGAGCCCTTAACCTATGAGGGAAATGGGGGTAACCGAAGCTTTTGAGTGCGTGCCTGACACACTACTTTTCTTTCTTTTTTTTTACGCGGTGCAATGCTTCCTTCCAACTGTTTCCTTCCTCCATGCCGGGAATCAAACCTTCATCCACGTGTTTAGCAGCGCAACACTTCAGCTGCTAAAGGTAACAACAACAATCATGCGTTCATATACAGGCAATTATGACATGTGGCAACGTGAAATGAGGAGGATTGCTGCCACTGTAGCATGCGCAATGCACATGAACACTAGCCTTACATCATACTAGTCTAACTTAAAATGGCCCAAAACTATCAGCACGGTATGGACCAGAACATTCCATCACCTATCCAATTATATTGTGAACAGTGTTAATGCTTTGAAAAGTATGTGGCCCACATATTTGAAAGGATTCAAACTCCAGTCTTTGAAATGCTTCTTTTGATCCTGGTTGGAATAAATCAAAGTAAATAACTCATGTGCTTTGCCTCTAACGACAGTGAAGAGCGTGAACTTACAGTTTCTTGCAATCCTGTTGTCCACTGACATGTCTGCCTGCAGAGAGCAAAGGGTAGTCTGTGCTGCGTGCTTTTGTGCCGCTGCATTGAGGATGTGCTCACTGAATTCTCTCAGTGCACGCAGTAATGCTTCATCAGGTGATACACCAGTCAGGCGACGACATTCATTCAAGATCTGTAAAAAGTGCAACCTTTGGATAGGTCTACCAGCTTAAAGGGCAGGCCAGTACCCATTTTAACAAGATTAGCATAACTCATTAATAGTTGTTTTAAGTAAAGTGTTATCACTTATGGTAAGGATCTTTCCTGCTTCTCACATTTCATGTAAAATTAACATGGTGTTTACTGTAATAGTTGCTGTGCATCAACCACTTTTGACAGCATAAGATAGATTAATGAGGGAAAAAAATCAATTACCCTTGGCAAAGAAAATTAAGTAATAAGGTTGAAAAAAAAAACAGAATGCAGCAGCAACAAGGTTTGTTCTCGGTTGGTACTCGAGCACAGACAGCTGCAAGAACATGAAAAATGAATCGGGATAAAAATTCTAAACTCTCAATGAAAACAACTACGACTGAAACTCTTCTATGAAATATTTAATGGAAAAACCAGCATTTGAAAGGAAATATACTGACACAGGTCTCATTATATGTCTCATCACGTACTGATGATTGTTTATATTTTTAGAATACCGTACCAGATTTAATACGTATGTTAACTCATGTTTTGTTCATTTCATTTGAGAATGGAATCGCCTATCAAGTCAGCAATGATGCTATGCAAATAAAGATATGTTTTTCTGATTGAGATATGAGATATGTTTTTCTCATTGAGATATGAGAATGAGATATGTTTTTCTCAGACTGTAACCCCCTGGCTATAGCACCTTCAGGCTAAGCAATGTAATCGCTGGATAAAGAATAAAGAATGAAGAACCAGTAGCTCCTCACTGGAAGATTCTCAGAAGTGTGAAACCATAATTGTTAATTACTTATGAGGCCTATATTCTGCTCTTTGAAAGAAAGGCCCGTACTGTCCTTTCTTTTCACACTGTGGTATAGTCACTGCAGCTAGCATGTAGCTGCCTACTCTTTCTCTACATAGCAAAGTTACTTGCTCTGAGGAGTGTACTGCCCTGCTTTATTTTCACACTGACTGTTAAACAGCTGGAAGTGTTCTATATGCTTCCTTAAGTACACCAAGTAAAAACCTTTGTGGGACCTTTGTGGACATCAGCTTGCCGTTAATTACACTGTCATGCTGTTCTATACACACAGCTTTCCTTGACGACCAAGCCAGAGGATGCTTATGCATTAAAAGTATCCCTGTTATCTGTTCTTGTTTCCTTTATTGTTCACACTGTTTTACCTTGCTGCAGCAGAATGAGTTCGGCAATATTGAACAGTGTATTACTCCTTTCACAAAGACAACCTTACGTGCAATTTGAGCAAGCGTACTTATGTGCACCAAGTGTCACTTCGGTGGTACGCTGCCACATAAGAAAGAGAAGTGTACTTTGGAAATTATGGCAACTGTGGTGGGTAAGTCAACAGGACAGCGTACACTTGTTGGCCTAGCCAATATTTTCTTAAGCAATATTGTGTCATTATTGTAAACTTAGTCTAGAATAAGCTTTAGGTAAAATATGACAGACGTAGCTATGTTTGCAAACTGCCTGAGAGTGAGAATAATAAGCATCTTGTAGCGTCAGCTACACTGGCCGACCTCGAGCAGTTTCGCGTGCACGTCCGAGAGCTGTGATGCGCAAGCGCGAGAAGTGACCAATGCGCCGGGCGTTGGGGCCATAGAGATGGCAGCGTGTTACTACACTGACCACCGAGCCGTCTTTGTGGCAATAGAGAAATGGCGTTGAGCAAAAAATAAATATACATGTGTGACATAATGCGTACACCATGTGTGTATCAATGAAGCAGCAGTAAGCATGATAATCAAGCTAATCCTAGACAACCAGGAGAGAGAGCTAAGGATAATCAGCTGAACCTTAGCTCACGCTACGTATATCCTGGCATAGCCGAGCTAAGCCACTACAATTTTTTTGTAGTATAGAAACAATATTCTTAATAACCAATACGATAGCTTAAAGATACTACTGACTCAGCTTTTTATATTACTTAATTTATTTTTTAGCCACTGCTAGAGAGGCTACACACTTCCACATAGGGAAGTCGGCTTGCCGAACATTCGCTGGCGAGTCCGTTCTGCAGCAAGCATCTCTAAGCATTCCTATGTGACAGTGTGCAAAATACACTAGCGGCAAAGTGTACTTGCTCCAGGTTGCTCGTGTGACAGGGTTATTTGCTGAATGACCGATTTCAAAAACAGCAGACGGTCAATTTTCACATTTGATGAGGCATCTAAGGCTTTCACCTTAGTAAATAGTTGTCAGCAAATCTGAAGCTCTTGCTACATCCTCTGCATGAGCAGTAAAAGCTGCACGCCAATAAAATTACCCATTTGGCATTTTGGAGGAGTTTACTGTAAATAGTGAACACCTTACTACAAAAGATAATGCCATAAAGCTATATTTTCAGAATAGCATAAATTCACAGGAAATTATGACTATTAGCTTTTACTTCTTGTCTTCGAAAACGAAGACAGTGATATTTGCTTTTAACAATTGTAATTTTCATATTTACTTTTACTTAAGGGCTACAGAATACATCACAAATTGGGCACAGCAGGACAGTTTAGAAAAGATAATAATTATATCTGGGGTTTTACATCCCAAAGCCACAATATGGTTATGAGAGATGCCGTAGTGGAGGGCTTTGGAAATTTTGACCCCTGGTGTTCTTTACCATGCACTGACATCGCACAGTACACAGGCCTCTAGCATATCGACCCGAAGGTCGAACGTGCAAACTTTGGGTCAGCAGCCAAGCACCGTAACCACTGTTCCACCGAGGTGGACGGTTTAGATAAAATGACAGATCTAAAGTACACATAGGGTAGACATGAAAGCCATCAATAGTGCTGTACTAATGCAGTGATCATGTAACCCAGACACCTCTGTAACACCCCTTGGGTCTTGATTGTACTGAAGTAAACAAATAATGTACTAGTACAATTCGTTGTTGGGCTAGCTGGTGCATTGGGCAGTTAGCACATTTTTGGTTGGATATATTTCCTGGATGTAAACAAATAGTTGAGGATGGTCACAAATTGTAACCAAACAAGGATGTAGCCTATGCTAGGAAGTTCCTTAATTACCTTACATCTTTGTATTTATCAATGCCCTTTATTGTGCAATGTATTATAGTAAAGCATCTTCAGACAGATAGCCTAAAGGTATGGCACAGATTTGAATATGTTTTACAGCATGAAACATACATTTTGTCAAGTCATTGCTTAGTTCAGTGTTGATCAAGATTATTAAGGAGCTTCTTGCCAGTTATGATTATGCAGGAAAACCAATTCTCAATGGTGCAGAAGTTTTATTTATTTATTTATTTATTTATTTATTTATTTATTTATTTATTTATTTATTGTACCCTCAGGGCCCGAAGGCAGAGGGGAGTGGGGATACATAAAGAATACAGAAAACAGCAAATCATACAGGAACAAAAAGAAGTAAAAGTACAAAGTGGCTGGCGAAAACTCACAACAAGACAAAAAAAAAAAAGGAAAAATAGCAGTGGGAATAGACGAGAACAATTTTGATAATAAGAGAAAAAAATTATACAAAGAGCAACAAGCATAAATATATTCACAAGATAGCAATTGTTTTACGGAACATATTAATATCTGCTATGCCAGCAATGTCATGGGGCAGGGCATTCCAACTGACACAAGTTCTGGGTACGAATGAGTCATGAAAACATTTAGTGTGACAAGATGGAATCCCAACTTTATTGCGGTGATCAATGCGAGCTGGTATGTACGAGGGCCTTGCGAGTAATTTGTTATAATAATAAAAACTATTACAGAATGAACAATTAGGGTCGCTCACCTCCTTCTCGAGGGTTAGGGCTGGATAGAGGCCCACGACGTCAGTCAGGCTCATGCCGTCCAGCTCAATACTTTTTCTTCTCGCAGCAGTCGTTCTCAACATTGAGTCTTCGACTTTTTTCATATCAGGGTTTTGCTTCTTCAGCTCCTTTTTCATGAAGTCAGTTGCTTCAGTGACGAAGGCAGCGTCCATTTCGAATGTAGGCTTCACAATAGTCTGAAAACTCAATGTAAAATATAATTAAAAGAACTCTGGAAAAAATTCAGAGAAACTAACATTGCACAAATCATTGCTTGTATTTTTGCACAATACAGCAACATAGGCTGATATGGTGGGGCGAAGAGTCAAATGGGCAGACTGCACAAAGTTCTGGTATTTCCTTTCTAGCACCAGGCGATGAGTGAATACTGATGTGTAACAATTATTGGTTTGTGGAACATCGTCTTATTTGGATAGAATGGCGGGCTTATTTTGGAGGTAGCAAAATACTGAACTACACTTTAGTGGTGAGAATCAGGTCAAGCAGACTCTCCAAACTACAAGTGCTAAGAAAGCAGGCCAAGAGAAGGTCAGTTCATTGAAGAGATTGTATGGGGAGCCAGCGCTGCCCAGGTGGCGCGCCTAAAATTTACTCGATGTGCCGCCCTGCCGAGCTAGCTGAGAAACATTTAGTAATACAGAGCCACCGCGAGGCGTACGACGACACGTTCAAACGCATGCTGAACGTCATTCGACACCTACCACGGCTTTTGTTCGATGTGCGTCGTTTTGTAAGTACTTTGGAACGAGCAAGACTAGCGAAGATTGGGACACTTCGCTGCACTTTGGCACAGCGGGCAAGCAGCGATGCCACCAATTATTCTCCGCTGCGGTTTCAGCGATGGGATGTGTGCGGAAGGGTACCTTCGCGAGAGTGTGCTGTCGAAAGGATGGAAGCAGACCACTGCGAAGTATGTCTACGACGTGGAAGAAGCTGTTTTTTGCAGAGACAGCGATTGTGACCTTTCGGCGAAATGTCAAGCACCGTACAACGTAAACTTACAGGTAAGTTGTGTTCAAATTGCGCTAGCGAAACTCGACGCTGTATGCAGTGTGCTCGTTGTGCGCCCACTTTGAAATAAAATTAGTGCCTCAGACAGCACAGAACATTCGGCCCAGTGAGTGACAGCTGTTTTGAGCGAGCGTATCACATTTACGTAATCGGTACTTACAGCTCTCGTACTATATTACAGAAGCTGTTTCACTACACGATTTCCTTTACGGTGTTTTCAATGGCTTCATGTGCCCACTAAATGCTCGTATCGCAGTCTTAAAAAAAAGTTTTTGAAGCTGACAGTGAAGCGTGAAATAAATGTAAAAAGGCCGGTGTAAAGTGGAGATCAGTGGTGTTAGCGGAAATACAAACATGTCACAGGGGTCGTGCTTTAACTCGCCATCGTCTGCAGACCGTTTGTAAACTTGCAATCGGCCTTCGCCTAAGCCTGATAATTAAAAAAAGAATAAAAAGAAAAGAAATGCCTTTGAGGAACCTAGTGGTAATTGACTGCTCAGTGGTTCCGCGTTTGACATGGAGTGTGTGATTAGTAATGGAACATGCGTAAACAATGCGGTTTTTCTAGCAGTCATGGATTTATAACTGGTCTAGAGCTGTGCACATGACAGTGACGTACAGTCCCGTTTTACTCGAATGTAATGCGAGTTTTTTTTTCTAGATTTTTGCAACCTAAGTCGACCCTTGCGTTACAATCGAATACCGAAATTCTATTTTTTTCTTCCTGGATGTAATGAAAAGTCACCCCTGGCGTTGCAATCGTGGTCATGTTACAATCGAGTAAATACGATATCTGTAATGTACGGCATGACGTTACGCAACCTAAGATGTCATGTGCTTTCTTTAACTTTTTCAAGGCCAGTTTCAAATAAAAGATTTGTGATGTTTTCCAGAGTGCCAACCCATGTGCATCGGTAGAAAGCGAGGCTGAAGGGAGTCAACTATGCTCTGGACTATTTTTTTCAGTTATTAAAGACATTTTTATGGTGGCATTTGTGAAAACAATACCGCTGGTCTTGACGCTTCTTTTCCTCATTTGATGATCACGCATGGAAGCATGGTTCACGTTAGTAGCTACTTGTATTTGTTTGTATGCCCAAGTTGACAGGGCGGCGCACCCTGTCCACTGAAACTCCAGTGCTGGTTCCCCATTGTGCTCTTCATCATGCATATTTCTTACAATGCAGATATTCAGATGTGGCTTGTCACTTCACTGTGAACTCATGCAGGAAACAGTGAACAGCACATTTATAGAAGTAGCTTAGATGGGCACGCATGCACAGATTTGACTGTAAAACTTATTAAGTTTCAGTCAGTTGGTTCATGGGATTTAAGGTTTTAAAGTAAACCCAGCTATGAGAGATGCCTTAGTAGAGGGCTCTGGATAATTTCACCCATCTAGAGTTGCGTGGCATGCACTGGCATCACACACTCAATTGGCCTCTTGCATTTTGCTCCATCAAAATGCGATCATCCCAACTAGGAATGAATTTGCATTTTTTGGGTCAGCAGAAAAGATGTATTAGGTTGTTTTCTGGACAACAAAAATCTGGTGAGACGGCCGACATTTAAAATAACCTGGTGGCGAGTAGATTATAGCGACTGGTCAAATCAATTAATTGAAAGTGCACAGACAATGAATTGAGCGAGCAAGTTGTGCAGAATTTTAGTTTTCCCACACAAACACAAAACATAAAAGATATGAAGTGATTTACAACAACTAAAATGCACAGCAAAGTAAAACTTCCCATGTAATAAATAAAATATGCATGAAATGTGTAGCTCCTCACCTGTCTTCGAAACCCAGTTTAGAGGAAGCGACAGAGCTTTTGCCCAACTTCCTTGCTTTGAATTTCTCTTTTTGAGCATCTACTTCCGGGCATCCTGGAGGCATTCGCTTGCGCATGTTCTTGTACTTATTTCTAAGGCACATGTACCAGGAGATCTGGAATAAAGGTGCAGCATTTGTCTTTACATTAATGACAGGTCAATGGTTTCAAGGTGTTCTGGCTTCAAATAAAATGGTAAAAACAGTAGAGAGCCAAAAATAGACAAGCACACAGCTTAACCTCAGCTTCTGAAAGACTTTCGCACAATTTCCATGATGCTTTGAAATGTTCCTACTGAAATAACACACTTCTCAGTATGGCAGCAGTAGGTTTCTTTTGACATTGATGTTGGTACAGATTTTAACGCATTACTTATATTTATGAACAATCACTACATATATGTATGAAGGTATACCACTAGGTCAACATGCAGTTAGCTTTTGCAAGTTATAGCAATGTAGCATATTAGATGTAGAGCTACTGCTGGCACATGAATACAGTGTTTGTCTGGAAAGTAGTAGGACTGATTTTTTCCTGCCAAAACTTGGTGAAGGAGGGAAATGTTCCTGAGCTGGAGGGACTTGGCTACCAGTGCACCAGTCGCCAGTCATCTCCAAGCCTTTACAGAGTGTAGATGAAGTTTGGTGAACCCTTATCAAGGTGCCTTGTCATCCCTACAATAAACTTTGTTGGAGCAGTGTTACTTGGTGAAGTTTTACTTCAACTGGGTAAACGGCACACGAGACCCATGACAATGATCAAGAGGGCTTATGGGAAAGTTGCCATGGGTCGATCAAGTGTTTTTGAGTGGCACAAAAAAAAAAAAGAATTCAGTTCTACTACTTTCTGGACAGACCCTGTACCTAGTCAAACAGCCATGCTATGAAGCCACTGCATGTCTTCTCAATGACAAGAAAACAAGTACAAACAGCTGAGGGGAAAATATAACTGCAAACTTTACAATGTGCTGCAAATGTTTTGACAGCGCATGCTAACCTTTTAAATGTGCGAACACAATTGAAATGATAAAAACTAATCAGAAAATTTTCTTACGTGGCCAGAGTCTGAGCTATCTCTTAGCTGTGGGTAGGCGTTTACAAGGCTCACTGCAGCAACCTTGTACAACTTATTTGGGTACCTATATGTTTAAAAAAAGCCCACATCACTTTTTTGCAGAATACAAGTGCATAAAAACAAACAATTTGAAAAACCACAGTAATACAACTGTTTCCATTAAACAATCTCAACATAACTGATGATTCCTTGGATGAATGAATCCAAAGAGATAGTTGTACCTTACAAGGCTCCTGCATCCCTAATTAGGCATGTTGTTTCTTTATGTGCTTGCTTATTATGGAACCTTATGAGACTGTATCATGAGTGAAAGCAGTAAAATTGAGGCACTTCATATTTAAATGTTGCTCATGAAAACAGTCCTGGTATTTAATGCAGCACCATACATCATTTTTGGCAGCAGATGTGACGCATAAACTATGGCGTAATTAGCGGGGAATAATTTATATTGTGAAAGCTTATGACATACTGGATCACCTGGGGTTTTTAAATTATTGGATAAATTTGACCACGAGCCGTTTTTAACGTGCACTTAAATTCAAGTACAGAGGAATTCTTGAGTTTTGCCCCCATTGACATGACTCTGTGGTGGCTAGGAGTCGAACTCATGTCCTCAAGCTTAGTGGCATGACTTCACCTCCAGCTACCACTGTGGGTTCATTTATAACGGACATTATGCTCAAGGTACATGGTGCAGTACAAAGTTGCAAAAAATAAATAAATAAAAGCATGTGATTAAAGATAATTACAAAACATTTACTATAGGACGAGCCCTCGTTCCAATTCAATCCCAATTTTCTTACACACGGGTAAAATGTTGACACTTACATTGTCTGCGAAGACAGATTAAATGAAAGCCATTCAATTATCTTTTTCCTGAGGTTGTCCGGCACATCTCCTGCTTTCACATTTCGAAGATGCAGGTTAATGTCCATCGGCAACTGAGGCAGTGTGTATCGCGGAAATTCATGCTGTGCTTCATCTTTGTCAGGTGCAGCTCCACTTTTCAGTAGCCTAAAAGAAGTTAATTTATTATAATCAACACAAATAAACATTAAAAGAGCTGGAAAGAAAATGAAATACTCTACCACGTACTATCGCTCATAATGCTAAAATTTATCTCTTTTGCCACTGCTGACCATTCAGAAATACAGCAGAGACACTTTCTAGAAATGCAGACACTTGTCATTAGCAAGAAAAGTGCCTGCTTTTCTGCAACAGTGTATGGACAGTCAGCATCAGCAGTTATGACGACTTAGACTGATTACAACGCAAAGGGGTGTAAATTTTACTGACTACCTACATTAATACCTCCTTGCCAACAACACCTTCTCCCTTTGCAGTGTAGATGCTAGGCATCAGGAATACATTATTGGTAACCTCACAGACATGGGCATCCTACTCAAAAAACTGTGCCAGAAAAAAAAAGCAATTACAATGGAATGACACTTTTCGAAGTATCTCTTTGAGAGAGACAACCGTGACGTGAGCAAAGGTATATGGTTTTTTTTTTCCTCAGCAGTTTCATGCACAAGTGTGACTGTGGTAAAACATTTGACTGCCAAGCCAAAGGCCTGGGTTCAATTCCCACTGGAACCCAAGATTTTCATTACTTACTTATTTGTATCTATCTTGTGTTTTTGCTCATGGACAATGCCAATTTTTCACTCACAATCGACGCTGCCACCACCAACACTGGAGTTTCTGCTACATGGGCTCTGTTAATGCTATTGCATTGACATCACGTTCTGGCTGCAGTGACAACTCTTGTTCAACAACTATCAGTCATGACACAAAAGTGCAAAATTTCATTTTTGAATAGTCAACATGAAACATGATAGTACTGCCTTCAAATAGGAATGGCTTCTTCCTTTCTTTTTTATATTGCTCAAGGTAGCACTGAGGCTCTTCTTAAAATGAAATATGGTTGCAGGAGAACCAATTATCTTGACCATTTATCCTGCCTTGAGTCATATTTATACGAGCTGCTGGACATGTCAAAATGATCGGTCACCAACTTGCCCGTCAAAAAGAGTGCATAATGTTTGCAAAAAGCACAAGCATTCCAGTTTTTCTTCATAGCCAGAAAGAGTATCTTTTTTTTTTTTCAGATAGACTAATATCTGAGACAAGTTTATAGCGGTAAGGTAGAGATGTGGGCAAGTAGGAAATAGTGAATACTCAGAAAACTAGCACAGACACGACAGAGACGCAAGACGAGAGGGGACATGGGATGGGTGCTGTCTAACAACTGAAGTTTATTGAAACAAAACTGAACACATGAACAACCAACACGACGCATGCATACCTCACTCTCTAGCAAATAAGCACAAAGTTCAAACATGCAGTCACCTATCATTTTGATGAAAAAAACTGCCGCGAGTTCATGAGCCCTTGTATGTTTGTGCTTCAACATAGTGACCGTGTTATTGAAAAAAGGGTTTCGCCCACATGACCTGCAATGAGCTGAAAGATGTGATGTTCATTGATGCAATTACCTGACTGCCCTATGTACGCCTTTCTGCAGGAGAGGGGAATTCTATGAACAACCCCGATGGTGCAGGACACGGTTGGATTGCGATGATTGACGGAGCAGCCTTTAACTACTGTTCCTCTAGCATTCTCAATTGCAGCACAGCTTTTCTTAATTTTAGGAGTTGGGAAGGCTAGAGAAAAGCAGTTGCAGGCTGCAAGCATCACAATCCCACCGTTTCCTGCACTATTGGGGTTGTTCATAGAATTAACCTCTCCTGCAGAAAGGCATACATAGGCCAGTCAGATAATTGCATCAACGAGCGTCACCAGGGGCGTAGCCAGAAATTTTTTTCGGGGGGGGGTTCAACCATACTTTATGTATGTTCGTGCGTGCGTTTGTATGTGTGCGTGTATATATGCGCAAGCAAAACTGAAAAATTTCGGGGGGGGGGGGGGTTGAACCCCCCCAACCCCCCCCTTGGCTACGCCCCTGAGCGTCACATCTTTCAGCCCATTGCAGGTCATGTTGGTGCAACCCCTTTTTCAACAACACTGTATTTTGAAGCACAAACATAAAAGGGCTCATGAACTCGCGGTAGTATTCTTCATCAAAATTATGGGTGACAATTGCGTATCTTAACCTTTCGCTTATTTGCTAGATTGTGAGATACGCAGGCTTAGCAATTTCTTTCAAGTGACCTAAAAGTCCTATGCATGTGTGGTGTTGGTCGTTTGTGTGTTCAGTTTTGTTTCAATAAACTTCAGTTTTTAGGCAGCACTCGTCCTGTGTCCCTCACCCTCTTGTCTTGTGTCTGCGTCGTGTTCACGCCGGATTTCCAAGTATGAAAGTTTGTAGGACCTTCAAAAGTTTCTGTAAGTAATTAAGCTTATCTTTTTCTTCTGGTACATATATCGAGCACTTGTATTACAAAAATATTTTATTAAATTTTTCTGCATTAAACCTGCCTGAGCTAAATGGAAACATAATGTCATGCTGAAGTCCCCCAAAATGGGGTTGATATGAAAAAAAAACCATAAAAAGTAACTGCTCACACTCGTTCCCACAACATTTTTCAAAATACAGAAAAAAACAAAACAAGCGTAGCAAGTGTACAAACCACCTTAAATATAAGGCCACTACAGCTTTTGATTAGTAAATAATTTTTAACTCTAACCCACGAAAAGACACACACACAGTCACTGTACCCACAACTGACTTTTATTACTGTATTTACTGGAATCTAACGCGCACCTTTTTTTTCGGTAAAACGAGTCCAAAAATCGCATGCGCGTTAGAATCGAGTACCGAAAAAAAAAAAAACTCGGTATCATATTGCCATCGGCATTTCCAAATGCCGCCTCCTACGCGCCTCGGCCATTGTTTTAGTTATAGTTTTAGTTATAGTGTACTAGTACACTATAGTTTTAGTTCGTATAGGCACTATAGTTCGACGTGTGCTGAGAGCTCGCACGTTCTGCGTTTGCATCGACAGC
>NC_051185.1:25618736-25634381 GCF_013339695.2 Rhipicephalus sanguineus | reverse complement strand
TTCTTGGAAGAAAGTTTGTGCGGCGACGACGAAACCGCTGCACGCCGCCGTCGACGGAAAGCGCGCGCAGTGTCCTCCCGCAGGCCCATCGTTTCGGCCTAATACCCACAGATGGAGCCGCTCGTGCCCTTTCTCTCCTTATGGGACTTGTGCCACGATCGCGCACGAAGTTAGATTTGTATTGCGCACAAACGGGCAAGTAATGGAATTATAACTAGGACATGTAACTAGACGGCCATCGACCAGGTTAGAACACCGCATGGGATCGTGATAGTGGAACATGGTAATAAAATTAGCAAAGCCACAATAACAGGCTGTTAACAGATACCATGCACACAAGATTGACGTTGGCAATGAAGCCAATGTAACTCTAAATAAACAACTTCCGTCGCTGGGCTTGAGGTCATAACTTTGGCTCCCTAGCGAAGCGATGGTACTTTTGATGGCGGCTCAATTCGGAAAAACTCGTGCGCATAGGCGTGCCATAAGTGGGGGGGGGGGGGGGGGCGGCTGCCTTTCCTAACCATCTAAAGGGGGGAGCCAATTCTGGCTCGTACCTTAACCCAGTCGCACCTTTGAAGCCACTTTTAACGCGCAACGTTATGACTACGCATGTTTCACTACACATGTTTTTTGACGACCATGGCGACCGAGGGTCTTGATGTTGCACCAAGGATCTCTTCACCATTTTGATTTTTGCATTCATTGCGCAGATCTTTTTTTTTTCCGACTCGACCAACAAAAGACGGGGGGGGGGGGGAATGTGGCGTGACTTGGCCCCTTTAATGAAAAGCCCTGCAGGCACCTATGCTTGTGTGCTAAGATTTACGTGCCCCTCAAGTCCTATGCGTTCGAAATTATTTTGACCTATCTCTAAAGAGTAATGTCGTCGCTCCGAAGTGACAGGGAGCCATCGTTTCCAGAATGATGCAGCTTATTCGCGCGGTCGGTGTCGGTTAAGGCGAAGCTTTCGTTTTCCACTCCTAGAATAAGAGATCGCTGGTGTGTGCATATATGCGACGATCCTCAACGTGCGAACAAGTATGTTCCAGGTTGCGTTTTTGAAATCTACGCGCTTACAGATGTACGACGCTGGTATATCACAACGTGTTAGTATCTATTTGTGAAGCGCATAGATGGTGTTTGTGTGTTTGTTGCTTTCTTTTACTCAATGTGCGAACGTTCATGTACGGTTTTCCCTAATTGAAGCACGACATGAAATGTTTATAATAGTTATTTTATCTTCAGCATACTGCCAACCTTAAAGGAGTTTTAACGGGGGTGGGTACACTTAAAACGAAACAAGCAATAAATCAAGAGACAGCAATTTTACAGTGGAAATGCAGGTACAGTCTTTGCATAGCTGGTCGTACAAAGGTAAATGGCTAATAACGTACAAACTTAACACAGACAATGTGCACAGTTTACACACACAGGGAAGCAATGAAGTAAACAGTTTGTTATTCAGAAATCAGTCTTACAAACCAAGGCACGCAATCCAAAGCAAATGATTAGTGTGCGCAATTGCTTGAGATAACCGCTTCATGTCACTACGAGTCTGATCGCTAAAGGTAGTGTTGGCTCTGACGTAAGAGTTAGAGTCAATTACGCAGATATAACACGAACTGAAGACGGTGGAAACAAAAGTATGGACATTACTTAGCCCCAAATGATCGCATTCCTGTCCGTGAGCACTGCACAAATATGTCACATGGTCGCCTACGCACTTGCATAGGAGAACTAAAACGCGAAAGCCATCTCTTTTTCCTCAATCGATTTTATTAATCGCCCTCCCCCCTTTTCTGCACCCAGCGTGGTTTTGCAGTGCCTCCGAGATCGGATTGATTGGAAGCTTTCTTCGCCTCACCTGGTCTTGCAGTGACTCTGAGATCGGCCCACCTTTGAACAAGCGACGTTGTCGTGTGATGATGTCATCCCGTGACGTCACATTATGTGACGTCACAGTGGTGCCGTGATCACGTAGCAAATTTTGGCGACATGTGCCGTCATGATGACATCCCATGTCGCCAAAATTGTTACGTGGATAGAGTTCATATTGTTTTTGTTAAGTTGTAACATTCTCACACCTACGGCCACTCACAGCAGCACTGCACGAAGGCATGCGCCAGCGGTGACTTGGTAATAAAGGTCTCTTTTATGCGTAAAATACACAGCTCCCCATTCTGACCGCACTCCGGAAACGGCAGTGCAAGATTAAAAATATTTCTAAAACTTTTTCTCATCCTCTGCTTGCGCTAAATGTGATGGCATAAAGGATATGCGCTGCCAACAATATTCGTTATTATTGTTTCCTATTCTTTAAACCATCACCACATGCTGTTGCAGTTTCAATTCACAATTTATAGCGGCAGCCAGGGAAACATTGAAGGACGAGAAATGTAGCTAACACACAGCGTGGCCTAGTCTATCTGGCTCCGTCGACAGTCGCTGGTTCGCTATCCTTTTGTGACATTATTTGTATGTGTGCGTAAATGTGCTAAACATCAATGTATTTGTTACCTCCGCGCCATTTCATGTGTTTATTATGTCCATGTTACCGAATATGTTTGTCCTTCTCGTGAACGTATTTCTAGCAAGGAAAACGTGATGTTAAATTGTTATTGTTGTTAACCGTCAGTGATACAATAAATTTTTCTAAACACGAGCACTGTACAGCTTACTGCTGTCCCATAGCATTGCGCGTACAGCAGTATAAATTGTTAGTAATTAGTGCGTTTGTCATACGAAGTGCCACGTAACCAACGCTCCTCTCATTGAGGCAACAGCGGGACAGAAAAGGCGATTTTCGCATAGTACGGTACTTGGTACAATAAATAATTCGCATTTATTCTCTACGAAGAGCTGCATCAATACCTTCGAGTGACGACGCTGAGGAATGCCAGGGAGGGCTTACTGATCTCCCAAATCGTAGAGGCACATAAAGTCTTGGAACGTATTTTCCAAGCACGCCATCGTGCAGCTTATGTAAGACAGCTTACCGCCCTCCTGCAGTATTCTTCAAGGAGTACTGACACTATTTTTCGAATGCAAATTTACTCTGTCATGCAAATTTGCGTACAAAGACGGCTCTGAGCAAGTATGAAGCTCAACAAATGCTGATAACATATTTGATTTTGATAACAAAGTCAATTTTCCCAAGGCGCATCTACCGATATCGACACTAGCTTGACGTCAGGCTACAGTACTAATTCTGGTGACTTCACACAGCAGTCTGGCTACTTGTGATGACGTCAGGTACCGAAACTTTCGAAATGGCCTCTTGTGCGTCACCAAAACATTCAAAATGGCCGATTGTGCGTAGTCAACGGAACAACGGCGCGGAACGGCCGTGGAAACGTCATGATATCTTGCGTGAGCACGTGACGAGAACCTCTTACCGTGTTGTGAAGGTCAGGGTACAGTCGTAACCGAAACCAGGTTTTAAAAACATGCTGCAATTACTTTTTCAGGTTGCACTGACACTTACCAGTACATTTTCTAGGCTCCTGAGGTCTTGGCCTTACATTTACTGCAAAAAAAAAAAAAAACGACAACTGAAAACTTTCGTATCAGTACCCCTTTAATTAAGTAGTTTCTCTTTTTGCACCGTAAGCTATTATGAGCGGTGGCGGTGGCGTCCGCCGCAGCTATTGTGCATTATCAAAAAAAAAAAAAAGAAAAGAAACTCATAGGATCATTTATGCACTCGCCTAAGACGACTCGAAGGCGAAATGCATCTTATTCTTTTTCTTCTCAGTAAAAGTATTGATCTTCCCCAGCCCTCCTCCGAATGCCTTCTGCACCTAACGGGGTCTTGCACTGCCTTTAGGACCGGAGGCTATGCAAGCTTTCTGCAGGTCATCTGAATGTGCACTGCCTCCGTGATCGGCCCACTTTTGACACCGCGAAGATGTCATGTGATGGCATCATGATTACCTTGCATGCTTTGGCGATCTGTGACGTCATGATGACGTCATAGGGTAACGTTATCACGTGGTGATAATTTTTCGCATCACTCGTGTTAACGCTGCCGATGCTGGATGCCGACGCCGCCGACGGTCAATTTCCGCGTTCGATGAGGCATGTAAGGCTCCCCCCTTAAAAATATATGAAATTATAAGACGCCGGTCCATCTCTGCGCTGCAAGCTATCGGATACCTTGGAGAAATATAATATGTATGCATTACACTTTATAGTTGCAATAGCACGAAAATCGCCTTGCCTACGCTGGCTCGCGAAGGGAATCCTTCAAGTTGCAAGCCCTTAGCGAAATGTGGTATCTGTAGTAACTTCTCTTTTTAACACGAAAGTGTTTTATGCCGGGGTCCACCAAGTACATCCGTCACGGATATGACGTTGATAAAATGGACGCCAACGGGTGAGAAAGAAAAAGATACCCCGCTGGGAATCGAACCCACGACGTTGCGGCCGCGACGGCAAGCGCCCGACGCGCTACCGACTAAGCTATCTCGAAAGATGCTAGACCCGGCGCGAACGCGCTTTATATCTTTCACACACTCTCTTTCGCCGCGGGCGGAGCGGGGCGGTGCCGCCGTCTGTGAGAGGTGAAAAGAAGTAATGCTTCACGATCGACACTTACTAGCGCTTACTCCGAGATTGCACGCGATATCGGAAGTCGTGGTTAAAGCGTCTCGATACCAGAGAGGTAGTCTGGCCGCGCTGGCGTCGCCGAGGCACCCTTGACGCAGTTACGTTCCCTGCCTTTGGGTTCGTGTTAGCGTGCGTCGGCTTATCGGAGTAGTGCAGCTGCCACGTGCACCAACGGGATTTCTCCGCCGCCGACTGCTTCAATTACGAGAGCACTGACTAACAAAACTGATGCAATATGCGTTGCAGAAAGGACGCGATTTCGACGAGCGAATGTCGTGCCTCGGTGGAGCGCGATTAGCGCCTGCGAGACAGAAACCAGCGGGACGCACGCGTTTGCGGCTCAGGCTACGAACTTCTACCTCCCGTGTTGCTGAAGCGCAGTGTGTGTTATGTATGCATGAGCACAGGCGTCGGCTACCCATTACTAGAAAGCGCACACCGTGCCGTTTCTCTCCTTAATTGACGACGCTTTAAAGAAGTGCATACCGGGTACTAGTGTTGATTATCAGCTTGTTAATATCATCCTTACGCGGGATTCACGATTCGCTGTGTCGAAATATATGTTCACACCGTCAGCTACCACAACGGTTTAATCATGATCATAGGCGTTAGTCGTCGCGATAGAGACATGCTGTCAACATGGGTGCATCCACGTCAAACGGTGCTATAGCTGCCAAACACGAATAGACATTGTACAAGCTCTCATATATCACTACACAATGAGCACTACTTCTGTGAAGACACGTTTCACTTTCGTGTTATACGATTCCTAGGACGGAGGGATCAGCCATGTTTTTTTTTATACTGTATGTGCTGCGGTCGCCCACTCGAAATGTATTCTTTCGATACCTCAGCTCGAATCATGAAGGTATATCTTTGAAACTGTCTTGCCAGAGTGGGCTACTGAAATATAATATTTGTCTGGGGTACCCCGGTGATTGCGGTGTTTTTCCCCAGTGATGCGCGCGATACGATCTCCTCGACTTCAAAACAATCTAATCGATGGGAAAAAGTATTCTCTTCCGGATAGAGCCCTTGGAATCCTTTGAACTCATCAAGCCCTAAACATATATTTGAATCTTATGTAGATTATATGGTCTAATTGCTCGAAATAAAAGTACATCAGCATGTACAACTCGCCATATTCACCCTTTGCGACACGCATTATGATCGACTATCTATAAATGCGCGAAATTTGCACAATCTGTTGTCAATGATCTGGAGATCAGATTTAAAGCAAGTGTTAATGTTAGAATAAATTATGCTGTAGTTTACAGTCAATATTTGTAATGACACCATACATAATTATTCAACGATTTTTTTTATTTGCGACATAGACTTGCCCTTAAGGCATAATATTTGTTATATATATTTGTGTTAAATGTGCGCCGTTAGGCCAGTGTTGTGTATGAAGTGAAGAAGTGTCTTGTGGAATGTGTTGTCATGTATCCATCGGTCATGTATACTCAGTCAAGGTGTATTTCTTTATATGCAGAATTCAACTACCTCCTCAAACTATATCTGACAGTTATCTGAGGGCAGCGAGCTTCCCTAAAACGACACACACACACACACACACACACACACACACACACACACACACACACACACACACACACACACACACACACACACACACACACACACACACCGTGCGCTAAGTCGCCCACAGCCGGGTCCCAGCAGACCTGCTAGACACGGTTCAGCTTCTCTTGTACAGAATGCTTGGGCGGTCATTGAGCGCGTTGCGTTTTATGATGATTATTATTTTCAGCTTACGACACACGGCGAACCTAGACCATAACAACTCTGCTGTAAAATATTTGGGAATTTCAACCGAAATGCCCCGCGTACAGACTTTCGGTAAACACGGTGCTGCCTTCCCAAAAGCGACCGTTTGTAGTAAAAGGTTTCAAGCAGAAGTAATGTAATGGAACTTTGGGCAACAAGATGGCTTAATTTACCATTAGCTCACTGTTTGCAGTTTTTTTTACTTCGCAATAGCGCACAGAAATGGCAAACGTAAGTCGCGTCTTCGAACAAGGAGGCCATGTCACAAAGGGTAAAGCACACGTCTTTAAACTCTAGATGCTGCTGATTAAAAGGTGAAGCTATTTGCATCGGTACGATCGGCTGCAAAAGAGTGACGTTTCGGCTAGTTGGGAGTTATTTTTCTCTGTTCTAAGTGCGGAGCACATTAGATGCCGGGTTTGTCGTCCATCCGTGCATCTCCCGTGGCGTGACCACGCCTACAGTAAAGCCCTTAATATGGGCCATACCAAGGCTAGAAATGCTCAAAACCTGGTTAAAATGAGTTGAACATGGTCTAAAATAACATAGTTAACAGAAATAACTAAGAAGTAATCGCAATAATTAACTAAAAATCGCTAAAAACGTTTGGAAACTGCGGCTGACTCCGGGGCCGCGCAAGAGAGGGCGGCACCGCCTCGCCGAGCGAGCGAATGCCCCTCCCTCTAGGCTTCGCCGGCGCTGCGTCGCTACATCTGATGGGTGAAACAACCTGATAGAACTCGCTACAGACGACGCGTATCTCAACGGCCGTAACAAACAGGAAGTCGATAAAGCGCAGCAAAAAGTAGCTCACACGTCGCACACCGAGTTCGCGAATCTCCCTACCAAGAATATACTCGTGCCGGCGAAGCCCAACATGCTTACCTCAAACATCGACGTCATCGACGCTTTGGTAAACGGAGCAGTGGGAACTCTACGAACGGAAATTGCTGGGTGCCCGTGCTACGCACCTCCTCAGGTTTCACATTAGTAGAGCAGTCATGCGTTTTTTTATCACGGTTTAAAGGTACACTAAAGAGAAAACCGATTTTTTTCGTATTAGTAAACTGCTCTTTCACGATACTTAAAACACCATGCTTGCTGCAAAAAGAAGCTTGGTAAGCGAGAAAACGCGCAAGGAGGAAATACGGGTGGCGAAGACACCTTGAAGCCCCCGAACCAGTCGCCGGGACGGCATAGGTTTTGACGACGTCTACTAGGGTCTACGTAGTTCCTAATAGGTAAAAATGAAGTACATTGCCTTCTGGTGGAGCCCAGAAACTTAATGTACCTAGTTTCGGGAAATTCCGTTGAGGAAATATGGCCAAAATATGAAAAAAGAAACATATTGAAATTCGTGACGTCACCATCGGAGATATTGGCAGGAACCTTGAAAGCGAAACATTTGACGCTGATTTTAGCATGTATTATTGAAGCTGTGGTGGTGAACTTAATGACCGTAGAGTTTTAATGACACTGCAGTGAAATTAATGACACTAGAGTCGCTGCTGTCGTAGTAGTATTAGTTGCTGTTTTACAGCAACTATTAGTTGCTGTAACGAGTTGCTGTTTCGCATTGTAGTAATTATTACATAAATTTGAAGAAATTAATGGGGACGGAAAGACAACTTGATGCCAACAGGGACCGAACCTGCAACCTTTGGATAACGCGTCCGATGCTCTACCAATTGAGCTACTGCGGCGGTCCTCCTCGCGTCCACCTTATCGGGTATTTCAGTGCATCTAAGCCTGGGAGCGTTAGCGCCGCTCGTAGCCATGACGTCGAATGTGGAACACTCTTTTTTGCCAGCTGGCATCACGTATGACCTCATTCTATATACTACGGCCTAAACAATGATCACATATACACACAAATAACACGCACAGTAACGCACACACATATACCCATAAACATTAATAATAATCAACAACCATCCCTGCAGGAGAACAACGAGAGTCGATACATCATGAATGAAGCGCACAAGGTGACGTGTTTGACGCATGCATTCAGAACATTCACTTGAGCTATTCATCGTTCCTGTTGTGGGAGGCAGCGCATCCTTAAGAAATTACTCTGGAACTTTTAAGCTGACTTGCGATCCCATACAGGCACATACGCAAGCAAAAACTAACACCAGCAACCTCAAACTCTAGGAAGGACGGACACTTCGAAGTTTCGAAGTTACTGTGGTCCAACTGAATGGAAGACTAATGGAAAGATTCGAGGGAGTATTCATTGCTTGCGTAATGGTATTCTGCGCGCACGAGGACATGGATGGATGGATGGATGGATGCGAAACTGTATTGTAAGTTCTGAGTCGCACGACTCAACGCGCAGCGGGCCGCTCCCACGTTGGGACAGGCACTGGCCTGTTGCTACTCGGATTCAATTTATCAGACGAGTGTCACGTCATAAAAGCTTCAAAATACAAAGCTGTTTGCGAATTACTTTTTAGATGGCCCTTCTTTATCCTTTCATACGTCGTTAACTTACAATGGAGATCTAGCCCTGACAGCAACAGAGATCTCCATTAGCGTGTGTGGAAGAAAAGTTACGACACCGGCCACTTGAAGACTGGCGCCAAAATGTAGCAAGAGGTTTGAAATGTAGAATAAAGCACAGAATGAACCGCGCTATATAGAAGCATTAACGTCTCTTAAGCAACGTATAATTAAAAAACACATTGTCGTAACTGCGCTGAATAAAGAAAGGTTTGTGCCTGCAACTCTAACTTATTGGCTATGGACTGATAAGCGCCACGTTTGCTCCTTATATGTGTGGATGACATTGATTTGCCAGCATACCTATCACTAAGCTGTCACAGATGCAGTATTACAGAATAGAACAACAGTGGAAGCATCTACTGACAGGCTCACTCACTCACTCACTCACTCACTCACTCACTCACTCACTCACTCACTCACTCACTCACTCACTCACTCACCTCACTCACGTCACTCACTCACTCACTCACTCACTCACATCACTCGCTCGCTCGCTCACTCACTCACTCACTCACTCACCCACTCACTCACTCACTCACTCGCTCGCTCGCTCGCTCGCTCAGCTCACTCACTCACTCGCTCACCTCACTCACTCACCCTCACACTCACTCACTCACTCACTCACCTACTCACTCACTCACTCACTCACTCACTCACTTCACTCACTCACTCCACTCACTCACTCCCTCGCTCGCTCGCCGCTCACTCACTCACTCACTCGCTCGCTCGCTCGCCGCTCGCTCACTCACTCACTCACTCACTCACTCACTCACTCAACTCACTCACTCACTCACTCACTCACTCACTCACTCACTCACTCACTCACTCACTCGCTCGGCTCGCTCACTCACTCACTCACTCACTCACTCACTCACTCACTCACTCATCACTCACTCACTCACTCACTCACTCACTCACTCACTCACTCACTCACTCACTCACTCACTTTCATCTACCTGCGTGCTTTTTTGAGTGTCTCCCGATACCACACTTTACAGATACCACCAAGCACGAACAAAAAAAATGCTTTAAGTTCTGAAATTTATTTCTCATATATTTTAAAGGCATGCCTTTCAAGACTTGTAGTATTCTGTCGAAATCAAAATCTGCAATAGGAGAACAAATTTTGGTTGCATCATAACGCACCTTTCCTACATCCTTCGAAACGCAGAGTCCAGATAAATAAATTGATCGTTGGAATACACGGAAAATGCCGGGATGAGGCAATCTGGAAAAGTGGGTTTTTGTCTTGTGACTGGAATCGATTGTCATTTTCTTACGGTCACGAACAGCGAATCTATGCGCCGTTTTTCACGCGTCACTATGCCTGGGGGGGGGGGGGGGGGCAAGACAATTCATTTCGCGCACGTACCGATCAGTCTTTTATCCTGAAGCAATTTTCAGAAATAAAGTGGTGAGAAAGGAACAAACGTAGCGCAAGAGAATTTGTTGCTAGTCTACTTGGCACACAATGCTAAACTGCAGAGCGCAAATTCCGTACGGGACACAGCCTGTCCTATGCTGTGTGTGTTCTTTTATGTAATAATAATAATAATACTTTATTAACATTTGGCACAGTAACAATGTGATACAAAATTGGCCTGCCAAAGCCTCATTGGGCTTGAAGGGCAGAGCCGGCAGACAGCAGACAACAGGAATTCATTTGTCTATAGGACCACTTAAATGCAGACACCTTTTTTTTTATCTTTTCGCGCATACATACAAACAATAGACGCACATGTACAGCAGTGCACGAAGAAATGAAACTAATGGTAATACATATAACGTCACCTAGCCTTACATGAGTTGACCATTCGTAAATGGCAAACATACAATAATAGAAGACCATCAGAGTTTCGGTGATGTAAAAAAAAAAAAAAAATAAGCGGGAAAACCACGAAAAACGAAAGAACACATGATAAAGCAATGTAACATCATTCAAACCTGTAGAGAAAAAAAAATAAAATGCCTTTAATACACCCACAGCTATGCGCAGCCTGAAATACATGGTTACCTTAAGGTTTGATACCGCAACCGGCATTTACCGAATGAAAAGTAAGACATCACGAAGTAGTTAAAGATTGATACGACGTAGAAGTTGCTTAAGCTTGAATTTTGTTTTTGCACGGAAGACACTCGGGGTAGTTGATTAAGGCGAGACGGTATAAAGTAGCTACGAGTGCGCTGACCGTAATCTGGTGGAGCAGCGAATCACTCGAAAACGGTTTTAGGCGGAGGGCAGCGTGTAGGGACGTAAGGAACTTTAAACTTGTTAGACCAAAAATGCCTTAGGACAGCTGTCTCAGTCAGATAGGGCATCAAAGTTGGAGCATCGTAATGATTTAAAAAGGTCTGTGCCTGAGGGCAGTCTTTAAATCATAACTAATCACTTTCAAAATTGTACGAAGTATAGAGTCTATTCTATTTTTCCAACGAATCGCGCAGTGACCGAACGCCGTAACACCAATACCGAAGAACACTATAACCTAAGGCTTTCAGTATCATTTTGCGAATAGATAGTGGTGTATAGTATCCATAGTGTATAATGTACGAGAGACTGCCCTGAGCCTTGAACAAACATACGCCAGGTGAGAATTCCAGGCGAAAGTCACTGTCAAGAAATACCCCAAGGTATTTAACAGATGAAACATATGGAACAGGTGTACAAGAACACGGAGAGCAAGACGAACAGTGAGCCAGCAATGGGACGCTTAAACTAACTTTTTTTAGTGGGTTATGGAAACAAATGAGCTGTGTTTTAGAGACGTTTACATTAATCACATTATTGGCGAACCAGTTCATCAAATGTATCGTAGAATCTTGCAGAAGGGAAACTGCTTCTGGAAACGGGAATGCCGAGACAAAATGACAGTGTCGTCAGCGTATTGAAATATGCAAGTAGACACAGCCGCGGCGAGATCATTGACATATAAGTTGAAAAGTAGTGGGCTAATATTGATCCTGGGGCACTCCGGCTTTTATAGAGGTTATATTGCTGCGGTACTGTCCTATGGATACTAGCTGTGCTCTACCGTCTAAAAAGTTGGTAAGTAATTTAAAAAAAGGCCCACGAAATCCTATCAATGAGAGTTTTGTTAATAGTAGACTATGACACACACTATCAAAAGCTTTGCTGACATCCCGAATAGAGCACATACAACCTGGTTTGCTTCGAAAGCAGAATTTATAAGGTCTGAAATATCCTCTAGGAGGTTCCTGTGTGCCTTTACCTGGTATAAAACCATATTGCGCATTTGATATAACGTTATTGGCATCAAGGTACGTGAACATAGCTTGCAAGATGTGTTTTTCCAGTATTTGAGAGATGCAAGGTAAAATAGAGATGGGACGGTAATTTTCATGCTTATTTCGTGCAGCACCCTTGACAACGGTATCACAAGGGCCTTTTTCATTTCTGCTGGGATAATTCCAGTGTCAACGGATATGGTTGAGCAATGTTAATAATACACACTTAATAGCATTAAAGTTTCTGCGTAAACTCATCTACTGATATTCCGTCAATGCAGGTGATTTATTAGATTTTAAGTTGAAAAGGATTGATTTGAGGTCACATTCTGAAATAGAAGGAAGATACGCTGATTTGCATGCGCTGTATTTTAGAGTACATACTTCGGGGTGTGGTTTAACAATACCAGAGACGCGTGAAAAGAAAGTATTGAATTCATTCGCAACAGTGATTCCATCATCTGCAAAGTGCGAGAGAAGCGATAACTGATGGCCATCACGTTTAGATACGCCTCTTAATTCATTTATTAGAGACCAAGTCTTTTTCATGTTCGAGTGAGCTTCGCTAAATTTTCCACGTAGGTGATTTCTCTTGGCCCATCGGATCATGGCGTTCACTCGATTCCTACATAGTTTAAATTTTTGGTGCAACTCAGGTTGGTTCGGAGCCCGTTTCGCTTGGGTCCACAAAAGGTCTTTCTCCTTGATTGCAGCTAATATTTGTGGCGACAGCCATTTGTTCTCTTCTCGGCGTAATCGTATCTTTACACAGCGGGTACATTTTTTCCTGTAGTTATCGAGTATCTGAACAAAATAATCGTAAAATTGGCTGGGGAGACAGTGCATAATACAGAGTGCCAGTCATGCTTTGTAATACAGTCGTCGAAAAGCTTTGGATGTACAATGGAAATTTCTTTTTTTGTACTGCCTTTTTTTGGAGGTTTCGAGCAGTTTACAAGACTACAGCAGATAAAATAATGATCAGCGACCTTGGTTTCAACGACTGCTGCCTGTGTAATAAGATTAGAACAACGGACATTAATGTGGTCAATGCACGATTTCACCAGTTTTCCCGATAGAAATTCTTCACGTGTCGGTAGATGTATAGCACCTTCCAAACCCCATTTCGATAAAAGGTCAAGATAATCAGCAACCAGTGGCACAGCAGGGCGAAGGGTATCAATATTGATGTCGCCCAGCACAAGCACGTTGTCGTCAAGAGAATGGGATGATAGCGCTGCATCAAGTTCTGATAAGAACAATCGGACATTGCAGCATGGGGGCCGGTTAGAGCGACAATATAGTTGCCGATAACTCAGTTACTATGATAACCCTTACCGAATTTGCGCTCTGCAGTTTAGCATAACACATCGCGGCGTTATGGAGAAGAAAGACAAGACGGGTCCACAATTTCCACTGCAGTCATATAATTGCGTACTATTATGATTTTTTTTTTCGGTCACAACTTTTTGTACGAAGAAGCTCAGCGATGAGCTTTTAAATCAATCTCTTTATCTACGGAATCACACGGCACTATCTGAGAAAGCTAATACTTTAACAAAACAAAGGGAGGAGTTGAAAACGGCATGGAGATCGTCAATATTGTCGAGCATAAAAGCTGTACCTAGTAACTTTAGAAACTACGACATCTGATGGGCTGGGCAGTCATTGAATAACACGTTTGGCCCTTCGACGTCATCAGTTTACGCTTGCCTTTCTAAATATTGCAGAGTAATGTTCGAACACCTCAACTACAATTCCAACAAGAAGAACCTATAGTAATGCTTCTATGTATCACGACTCCATTTATTTCGCTTCGGCAAGTCTGAGACGTCATTACACTCTCTAGTAACAGCTGCACTCCTTTGAGAAGTCTTTTTGTCAGGCAACGATACTTGCTATTCGGCATGCCAGCGTTTCTTTTCTTTAAAACGCAGGCACTCGCAACATTTTTACTACGAGTATTATGTTATGCTGATCTAGTGCATGCAGTTGGCTACCTGAAAGTATCCGGGTGCGTGACGTCAGAGCAAGGAAAGGCGCGCAAGGCACATGACGGGTTCTGAGGAGGAAAGGACTCCCCAAACGGTTCATCTGGTCTTAAAGAATGCAGTGCTGCCTCTCCATGTGCAATATTTAGGTATCACGTGACACCCGGTCAAGTGGGTCAAAGCGGTGATTTGGCCCTTCGCGCTAATGCAGCATTAACAACCCTCCGGTAGAAGCCCTCTCGGGAAAGCAGTGTACGATTGACAACCATGTGCGCAATCCACGCTGAAAGGCTTACAGCTAAGCACTCCATCTGGACGCAGGTCAATTGGCTGCGCAGTCGCGTTACCCGCGCGATCAAGGAAGTGTTCCTGAAAGGCCGTAAACTACCGTGTACCTATTCTCGCCACGTTCTGGTCCCGTGTAAGTGTTCTTTCCAGTGTTCCTTTTTTCTTTGCTAACGTCTCACACTCAGCTTTTTCCGATCACGTTGTTTCTTCGCTCATCTCTTCCTTGTTGTGGTGAATTGTTAGGCTATATCTTTGAACCGGCAAACCTGTATTCGGTTACAACCTAAAAATGAATACAAGCTGCACCCACTGTCATCCCTGTCGCACCCAGAAGGAATTTGCATAGACGTCCTATCCAAATCTGCAGTGGCAGCCTTGAAGAAGACAAGTCCGCTTGTCAAAACGTCGGCTCTAGCACACCCCCTGTTTACGAATTTTTCATCACTGGTTTCAATTAGAAAACTTCAACGTCCTGGAAAGTTTCTTCAGAGATTCGGACATCACTGCTAAGTCAAAAGTAATGTTTTAGGCAGTAACGACGAAGCATTAGTTTCCGACACGCGTGGTTTGAATATCAGCCCAGAAAAAAGTGCTTACAGCTCGAAAAGAAAGCAGTTCGCATGACTCTCTTACGCAGGTTATTGACAAGCACGCCGTGGTTGTGCGGATGGAGCTTGTACTTATTATTAGGTTGTAACTCATTAGAGAATCACATTTTCTTCACCGATTTAACATACACACTTAATCACGTCCCACTTAACGTGCTAGATATAGCCAGGAAACCGGACATTTTTTCGTATGCTTTCCTTGATGTAGCCAGCATTTAACCAGGACCTGATTAAGAGTGTATAGTAGCCCCCTCCTTGATGTCGCTGTGGTTCATGCCGTTGTTGTTACCTCGAAACGTATTTCTCTATTTCTAGTCTTTTCTTTTCAACGTACCTTTATTTTCATTCTTTTTTAAGGGGTGAAAGACCTTATGGTCCGGCTTGTTGGCGTGTCATGTCGTCGTCACGGTAAATCAAGTTGTCAAACTATGGTCAAAAACAAGTGCATAATTAGTCAAAACTGGTTCAGAATAAGCTAACATTATTTACATTAATTTAAAAAGAGGAATAATCCGGATTTCATCGCATTATTGTAAAAAAAATTTGTTCAATGCAATCTCAAAATTGGTTCAAATGGCAAGTTTTCTCTGTAAAGAATGCTTCGT
>NC_051185.1:25570216-25618636 GCF_013339695.2 Rhipicephalus sanguineus | reverse complement strand
CCGTCATGGTCGGCACGTCGCTGTTTAAATTTGCAAGACCTGCATTAGCCGCTATAGTCATCTCATTATATTACATGATTAATTGCGACCAGCTGGGGTTCTCTAACATGCACCCAGATCTGAGTGCACGTGGGCGTTTCTTGCATTTCGCCCCCATCTCGCTGCGGCCGAGAATCGAACCCGCGTCCTCGATCTTCCTTCTTCCGTTCCGCGAAGAGTGATGCAGCCATCGACCGAGCTATGCCTTCTTGAAGAGATTTGCGTGAAGTTCTTCTCGCACATCAGAAAGTCGGTTCGCCACGCCTTAGGATCGTTAGGAGTTGTCCATTTAAGTGCGGAGTTCTTTAGGGGTCTGGGATGTTGTCTCAGGTCGTCGCTTGGCGTCACGCTCAAAGTACCAAAACAGGTCAAACGATTGCGCTAATTGTCAAGTCATTATCAAAATAGACCAATAGAGGTCGCTACAGGTCAAGTCAATACCAAAATAGGTCAAGAGATGGCGCCACTGCATCACAAATGAAGCTTTCTAGCCACGGACGCCCAACAGGCTACACGTTTGGACGAAAGCGCTGCTTGCCCTTGAACGCCAGCGTCGCCGAAGGACTAATTTCTGTCCGACGAGCCAGCGAAGCGACAGCGAAACGCCAGCGCCGGGAGTTAGAAGCAAATCTACTGAAGAGAGAAGCGGAGAAATAACGCCAGCGAATGAGAGGTAACCCTCAGCTTCGAAAGACCCAGACGCAAGCCGAGCGCCAACAAAGACAGGCGAACCCGCAGCTTCGACTCAAACACAAGCAAATGTCAACAGAGGCAGATGAATCCTCAGCTCTGCTCCGCAGTTTGTGCAGTTTTCACGATTGAAACTGACTGGAGTTTTTTTTTTTTTTTTTTTTTTTTTGGTAACGAGACAATGAACTGTCAACAAGTTTGTTGCCTCCGCGAAACTGAACTCCCGACAATCTTGTCCGGGCCGGCTCAATGTTGCTTTTTCTGTCCGCTAGGCTGTGCGTTCTGGTGCATCAGTCGCATTGGAAAACTCCACTCCACTGTCCGGTGCCCATAAGCTAACAAATTTTCAGCCTCGGTGATATGTTTCCCAGATCACCGCGGTTGAGAATCTCGGGGTCTCCACACGCCATACGACCTCGCGCGGACAAGATATCGAAGAATGGCGCATCGGCCCGGGCTTCTGAGACGTGAAATATGAAGCAGGCGTCTCGAAGAACATTCATGTATATGAGTGTGCACCGTAGCGACGGTGGGAGGAAGGCCGGGAGGGGGGGGGTTGTGATGAAAGGTGGGGAGGGTATTCAATAGTGTGTGTGGAACCAAACAATGGAACATTGTTCGGGTGAGAGGAGGAGGGGCGAATTCGGTCAACCTGTCTGGCGAACCCCTCCTCCCCTCTTCACCGTGACCTCTTGCTGCGTGTCAAAGGTCAGCATAATACGAGAGACCTAGGAAAGGGAAAGGCCAGAAATATAGGAGGGGGTGATCTCAAGGGTCAACCATTGAAAAAAAGGCTAAGCCCTACGCGAAATAGACGATGGACACAATGCGATCGCGGAGGATGATGGGAAAGAGAGATCAAGCACAACAATAAGAGAGAGAGAGAGAGAGGAGGGAAGTTCTTTCATTCGCGGGTGATGAAGACCCAGGCGGGACGACAAACCTGCCGGTACGCGTTTTTCTGTACAGCTACCGAAGCGCAAATCAGGAGTTCCTACTTAACATGCAAAGCTTGAGACACGTTGGCTACACCTTTACCCCAAAGGGCTCTCTCTCTCTCTATTTTATTTACTGTATTTATTTTATTTTTTACTCTATTTACTCTATTACTCTATTTATTTACTATATTTATTGTATAAAAACTTTACTGGGGTGTTTTTGAACTGCTATCACGAGATCCATTTCAAGAAAGACCGTTTCGTTCGCGAGGCTTGGCTCATAGTGGTGTTTTATATGCAAATAGTGAAAAAACGCCCTCATTGAACAGATTTCAGTGTCAAGTGCTTCCTAAGGAACGGTCGATATTATTATCCGAGTTTTATGACCGTCCCGTTTTTAGGCTCGTTGGGAAAGGTGTCTAGACATACGGAGACCTACCCTGTCGTAATGTATGTACGTTTGAACGTCCTCTGAATATGCAAATACCGTTTCATATTCTTTTTCGCGCGTAATGTTGCAAAAATTTGCGTCTCCGAATAGGTTGTCTCCAAGCCCGACTAAGCTGATTATTGTAAGGCAGATATGAAAGGAAGTTGCGTAGCTATAATGTCGCCACCAGACAGATGCATCGGCGTACACATCAATAGAAACTCTAAAACACAAAAAGGAAAACTACACGTGCCGGGGTCGTTCAACCACCGCGTCAAGGACGCCCGTACACGCGTCGTCTCTGTGGCACCCTGGGCACCACGGCGCCATCCGCAGGTGTGTACAGCTATCCCATACACAAACACTACACGCACGTGTCGTAATAGCTGAGCTCTCAACACGCGCAATCTGCCGCCGGCACTAAGATGCCGCATTTAGAACCGCGCAACAGGTGGTAAGCGTAAACGACGTTATATTCGGACGTACATACACGCGTAGGACGCTCGCACACGCCGTGCGTTTCCATCGGATCCCAAGCCGGCAGGTAGACAGATGTATGGGAACCGCTATTCAGCCATTGCCGGGTGTGGAGTAGACGTCAGTGTACTAGAGAACAGACAACGACCAGACCTGACAAGAACAGAATAATAATGATAATGACGACGAACGGAATGATGGCAATTCTTGGTGTTTTACGTCCCAAAATCCCGATATGATCATGAGAGATGCCGCAGTGGGGGGCGCAGGAAATTTCGACCTCCTGGGGTTCTCTAACGTGCAACTAAATATAAAGTACACGGGCCTCTAGCCTTTTGTCTGCACCGAATTGGCCGGGATTCGATCCCGCGACCTTCGGGTCAGCAGTCAAGCACTATGACCACTATAGACAACCGCGGCGGGTTCTAGAATAGAACCAGGTTTTAGATTAGACTATTCGCACTACACGCAGTGCGAAGGACCGAGGACTGAGACACGCCCAACGTGATCGCTGACTAACTTAGGAGTTGGTAGCGGCCATATTATGTGTGACTAATCCCGCGCTTATGGAGCTGTTTATGTTACAAGATGCGCAGTCCACTCGTGAAGCGTCGCACCATTCTGGGTGTGTTCCAATACTCACCGTAGACGGCTAAATAGACAGCTAAGTAGACAGCGGCCATCTTAAGTCCCATTCCAATTCTCACGTAGCCGGCAAAATAGACAGCTTCGAGAAAGACAAAAACGATGCAGGCTACTTTGCTGTCCAACCAAGATGGCGGCTCAGCGCAATGCTCACGTAGCTCGGATCTCGCCGGTATGGTCGTCTGTACACCAGTAGGCGCTTTTCCAGGCGCTCAATGTAAGCTACGTTAATTTTTTCATAGGTTTGGACACGAAAGAGGCTAAAGAAAGGCCATTTACGTTTGTTTTTCTCAGCTTTCTCTTCTCGACGCTAGGTGGCATCACGTCGCGTAGACGTCTTCTAGACGCGTTCCATTTGTCGGACAACATGACCTCGATGCTGTCTTCTAAGCTGTCAGCGTAGACTGTCTACGATGCTGTCCAGAATTGGAACACAGCCTCTGTATACCAAATTAGGCTGCAATGGAGTGCACTGGACTAAACTGCAGTTGGCTGGACCAAACTAGACTAAAGCTAGGCTGAACCGGACAAGACTTCACTTGGGTAGACTAAACTAAAACTAGGCTCAACTGGACTAGACTTCACATGGGTAGACTAAACTAGACTAAAACTAGGCTGAACCGGACTAGACTTCACTTGGGTAGACTAAACTAAAACTAGGCTAACTGGACTATACTTCACATGGTGTAGTCTAAACTAGACACTAAAATATAGGCTGAACTGGACTAAACTCCACTTGGGTAGACTAAACTAGACTAAAAACAAGGCTGAACTGGACTAGACTTTCACTTTGCTGGACTAATAATAATTGCTGGGGTTTAACGTCCCAAAACCACGATATGATCATGAGGGACGCTGTAGCGGAGGGCTCCCGAATTTTGACTATTTGGGGTTCTTTAACGTGCACCCTAAATCTAAGTGCACGGGCCTCAAGCCGATTGGTAGACTAAACTAGACTAAAACTATGCTGACTGGACTAGACTTCACTTGGGTAGACTAAACTAATCTAGCACTGAAGCTGGTGAGACAGACAGACAGACGACAGACAGACAGACAGACAGATAAGATGAGATAGATGAGCTAGATAGTAGAGAAATTAGATAGATAGGATAGACTAGATAGATAGATAGATAGATAGATAGATAGATAGATAGATAGATAGATAGATAGATAGATAGATAGATAGATAGATAGATAGATAGATAGAAACGTACATAAACACAGATGGGGAGGTAGAAAAGAAGATAAGGCACATACACGGGCATAATGACATAACACAGACAGAGAGTAAGGATAGTCCGACAAACAAGCATGAAGGAAAAGGTAAACGAAGTCGCACAGGCAAGAGAATCACACTACCAGTATAGGGACACCACAAGGACAGGCGAAAATAGTGGATATGAAAACACAGGAAACGACAGATGACAGGCAGACGGACACGCAGATAAAAAAAAAATAGAAGAGAGAAGCCGGGATGGTTAATTTATTGCAGCAATCTCGTTTTCGTTGAGACCCTTAAGGCGAGTTGCGCATGAGACAATCTGGAGCAAAGAACGGACAGATTTGGCACTTGTGACGGACAGTTTCCCGCCAATAAACTTCACGCATTTCCCGTTATACTGTAGTTCTACAAATTTACGTCCACCATCGAGCCATTTAATATCTTAGCGCGCTTTGTTTTGACGCAAATGACCCTGTCGAATCCTCAAACTGGTTCGACGTCTTCCACGTCCGTTTTTCTGCGTGAAATATGTGTTTGAGCCCACTAACCTAGATAATGATTTTACACCTTTCTGCGACAAAAGTGGGGCACTGTATCTTAGTTTATATTAATTTTTGTTACTGAAAGTGCAACGTCCGGCCGACATTTCTGCTGTTTGTAAACTGCCTCCGACAGCTCCAATCGAGGGGACTCAAGATGTCCCGCAAACCGCGAAAGACAGCACAATACAAGCTTTCGCTAAATAAAAGCAATGATGTCTGGGGTTTTACGTTCCCACAACCTACGATATCATTATGAGGGACGCCGTAGTGGAGGGCTCCGAAAATTCCAACCATCTGGTGGTTCTTCAACGTGCACTGACATCTCACAGTACGCACATCTATCTAGCATTTCGCCTACATCGAAGATGCGACCGCCGCGGCCGCGATCGAACCCCGCGCCTTTCGGATCAGCAGCCCAACACGGTAACGACTGTATCACTGCGGCGGACAACAAAGGACAGCCACAGGAAAGAAAGTACGTCTCGGAAACAGCCAACTCGACTGACCTGCGTATAATGGTACTTCTCGCCATAAACAGCAACAGTAACGCCAACCAGAGCCAGCAAAACGCGCCGCTCTAATACGCTTCATATAATCGATTCAGCCTTGGTTGTCCATTGTATGTCCTAGCTTATCGAACCAGCTATTTGTAAACAACGATACGAGACAGTTCGATCGCGGGCTCTGAAAGTAGCCCGTCCGCTAAATTTATCGACACGAAAGACAATCAGAGGACGAAATGGCGTCGTCAATCGCCGATGCCTATTAATCTGCACCTAATCATCACTTTTACCCCAGCTAGCATCGATAAGATGATGACAATGTCAGCTTGAGAAACGCGTAACTCGAACAGGCTTTCAAATCCATTCGAATTAGCGTTGCAGACTTTATCGAACAGTTGTAGTTGCAGACGCACTGCTGGTGGAGATGCGTTCGTCTACACAGAGCTCTAGCGGCGGCTAATAGAATGTCGTGTGTCAATGCATGGCTTTATTGCCGCCGTGCAATATCGGAGGCCACGGTAAATGTATAGCGTTGGTCGTTATACACTACCCTAGCAATAATACATTCATGGTAAATCTAATTCAGCAATAGGAGCGAGGCACACAAGCTCCCTTTCATCGTGGCTGACAGTGCTGTTAACACGGACGAAGACGTGAAGTGGACACGGCACTGCGTTCTGTTAGCCACGGAAAATCTGTACCAACTCGCCCAGTATTCTACGCTACTTAAGCTCCCTTTCTCTCTTTGTCTTTCCTTCCACTCTCCTCCTCATCTCATCACCGCATCTGGCTCTTCCTGTGCAAGGTAGTCAACCGGATCTGTGCCACTGGCATGGGGATGTGCCTCCCTGCGTTATGTATTCTCTATTTCTCTACCTCCCTCCCTACAATGGGACAGCCACATCTATCTATCTATCTATCTATCTATCTATCTATCTATCTATCTATCTATCTATCTATCTATCTATCTATCTATCTATCTATCTATCTATCTATCTATCTATCTATCTATCTATCTATCTATCTATCTATCTATCTATCTATCTATCTATCTATCTATCTATCTATCTATCTATCTATCTATCTATCTATCTATCTATCTATCTCGCACGCTTTGACTGTGTAAGCGGTAACGGCAGAACGTATTTAGAACGAAGAAAAACCACCCAACTCACAGGTGGCTGCGCATGACAAAAGAAATGGCAACTAGACCAGCGAACAGCTTATTCTGAACGCTTCACTAACGTAAGCAGCTCTACCGAAAACCATCTAATCGCTGTCAACTAATCGGTCGATGGTATCAATCGTCACTGCCGTTCCAAATCAACGTTATAAGGGCATTTGAAAGCGCGCGCACGCACGCGCCGTGGAATTAGGACATCGAAAACCTTTCTCTCACCCTCGCGTGCTACCAAGCGTTACGACTGTGGCGTACACCTTTACGTACACAAACACGCTATAGCTTCGCGGTGTTCGTTGTATGCGCAAGGAAGCGAGACGGCGCGCGACTCATTTCTCGTGTACGTGTGTGTACACACGACATTACACACACACACATACTGATCAGGCAGGGGCACACTAGGTTCAATTAGGCGCGGCGCGCCAAGAGATTAATGATGTCATTATCGCCGCTCGTAATCAAAGCGGGCAAGGCTAATGGTCGCGGAGGTGACACGCAGAGCGACTTTCTCGCTTTCTTTGTTTTAGGGTGTCGCAATAACGTTATAGACTTGCGTGTGTATGCAAATACAAAAAGGCGCCAGTACAAGGAAGCGCGGCTACATACGCGGCTACATACGGTACACACGTGAGTCGTACACGTTCTCACAGCCTTGGTTCCGATATAAGCAACGCTGTCTCACACCTCTATGCGTGCCTGTATTCATAGGAGCTATTTAATACGTGCCTGACCCCGTAACCTCCACCGTGCAGCTCTGTGTTTATAGACACTCAGGCCGGGATGGTGTTATCCTTGCTCGACTTACGATGATCTCACTGAAAAAAAAAAAAACTGCCTCGACATAGAACACTCAGTAGTAACCCAGAAAAGAAAATGTGATCATATTGTAATCAGCGATATACTACTAAGGTTAGTTAAACAAATTCAGCCCGCCATTACTTCGCCAAAATTACGTCTCACACACACACACACACACACACACACACACACACATATATATATATATATATATAGGGAGAGAGAGAGAGAGAGATGAGCCTGATCGAACACCGTGTTCGGTGACATGTCTGTCTGTATGTATGTATGTATGTATTATGTATTCTCCTTGCCGATTTGTGGCTAATTACGACATCACCGCAGGGGACACTGAACCCAGGCAAAGGCTATAACACAAGTCGTAACTAATTTTTGCGTGTTAACCAATGTTATCGCGTGTAATGAAGCATGCTGAGATAAATGAAACTTATTTAAAGTCCTGCTTCAACGAATGAGTCAAACGCTGCACTTGTTATCCTCCTCCCCCCATGTCAGCGGTTATATACACGACGACCAAAATCTCTCTCTCTCTCTTGCTATCACCCCTGGGTAATATTTCGCGTAACCATTATTTTTAATTAAGACAACAGCGCCAGAAAAGATAAACCTTGGTTACAGCGAGAAGGGACTCCGAATTCTTGCCCGACCAAACATTTTCTTTGCCCCAAACGCTGTCTACGCACGTTTAATTTGAACAATGTGCAACATGTAGCTAAAGCCTCCCCCCTTGCTCCACATATTGGTCACAGATCTGATGAGTCAGGTTTCAACCGACCACCCATCCATAGGAAACAAATGCATCGTGCGCGCAGGCCACTGCGCCGGCTCTCACACGTCGCTTTGAATAAGGCAATCAAACACGGTGCATTAATTCGAGCGGCAAAGTATAACCACTCGGCTGAAGGAACCGAGCTGCGCCTCTGTTGGTTATTCGCGCAGGTTCAGGTTGTACTGGGGCAAGGTCTTACTCGGGGTCAAAACAAAAGGAAACACACAAAACAGTCGGACAAAGAATAAATGACAGGATGAGGCTGTGCCCAGAAATGCGTAGGCGACCGTTATTGCAGGTCAGACGCTCGGGGCGCTCCATGACGTCACCGGCCTTGAGAAGAAAAAGCGCGGGAAACCTCTGTCGCGCTTGGTTAGGGTGCCTTGATGCCCGCGCGCTCCGCTGAGGGTGAGGACAGGCGCGTCGTCTGCTACGACGGCCGCCATTGCGAATCCCGCCGCAGCTCGGCAGCATGCGAAACGCGCTACACAAAGCGCTTGCGGTGAGCGGATACGTCCGGAAATAAGTGCACGCTAGCGAGCTTTCTCTTTTTCTTTTCTTTTTTGAAGCTTGGGCAGCTTTTATTGCTGTTCTTGCCTAAATGTTTATTAAGGAAGCATGTATTCATGTAAGCTGACGGCCTGTGCATGTCTTATGCGTTGGATGTAGACGTAGACTGTTATGTTGAAAACGAATCCTCTTCCTTACGCCGGAAACGAAAAACTCTAAAGCCTTACTTAATTTTCTCGTAAGCTCTGCATTCCAAATACACAAATAATCGTTTAAAGTATTTGTATACGTGTCAGCAGCAGCAGTATATGTATCCTGAACACACACAATTAAGTGTTGCGAAGCTACCTAAGTGCGATTAAGGTGGCTCATTTTGCTAAGTTTGCAAACAATTTACTCGTTTATTATAAATGGCATCATACATATATGAACAAAGGGCCGAGGGTCAGTATGGTGCGAATATCCTGCTAAAATGAAACGAAAGCTTCTTTATCATTATTATTGCTGACATTTCTTGCTCACAATCTGTAGCGCTACTGTATCGGCACTCAAGTTGCACCTTGAGTCCTTATCGAAACGATGAATACGTTGTTGAGTAGTATGCCGTAAACTTTGCATGCGCGCAGTATCAGTGCGTTTTTCATTCTTCTTTTTGTATCTGCAGTTTCTTTCTCTGTATCTGCAGGTTTTCTCGCATGCCCAAATTATTGAGTGTTTCCAATACTGTTTTACACTTTGTGCGGCATATGCACGGCGTCGTTTATTTGTCTATTTTATTAATAATAAAATCTGGGGTTTTACTTGCCAGAACCATGATATGATTATGAGGCACGCCGTAGTGGAGGGCTGCATGAATGTTGACAACTGGTGTTCATTAACCTGCACTGACATCGCACAGTACACGGGCCTCTAGCATTTCGCCTCCACCTAAATGCGACCGCCGCGGCCGGGATCGAACCCGTGACTTTCGGGTCAGTAGTCGAGGACGTATTTTTTTAAGGCGAAAGCCTTAAATGCCTCATCAAACGCGAAATTTCACCGTCGGCGTCCCGCGTCTACGGCGTCAGCATACCACGACGTCGGGGACGAGGGATGCAAAAAATTATCGTCACGTGATGACGTCACCATATGACGTCATCACGGCTTCACAAATTTTGACGTGACGTCATATGATGACGTTATCACATGACATCGTAGCTTGGTCAAAAGTGGGCAGATCACGGAGGCAGTGCACAACTAGGTGAGTGCCTCCGATCTTGGAGGCAATGCAAAACCGCGCTTTGGGCGCAAAAAACTGAGAAGAAGATGGCTTTCGCTTTCGAGCCGTCTTAAGCGAACGCATAAGGGAGCCTGTGAATTTTTATTTCATTAACTGGTTTTCCATGACGTACTCATTGTACAACTTGACTTTGTTTCTTGTATTTTTTTACTGACATGGCGTGTCTACTGTACACAATGCTTCCCCGTCCTCTTGTTGTTTTCATGCGTCTTCTTTGTATAGACGCTTCGCGAGAACTGTTTGTATGCGCATCCCTGTATGAGCCTTCAGGGCTTACATTATTAATAAATAAATTATGCTTGCTCAAAGAAATAAAATACTGAATGTGTGTGTGTGTGTGTGTGTGTGTGTGTGGTGTGTGTTGTGTGTGTGTGTGTGTGTGTGTGTGTGTGTGTGTGTGTGTGTGTGTGTGTGTGTGTGTGTGTGTGCGCGCGCGCGCGCGCGCGTTAATATCCAGTGTACCGGCCATTTATTTGCGTGCATTAAAGCTGCGCTGACAGAAGCAATTACACAAATAAGACTCAAATTACACAATACAACACAACTGTCACTGGACGATTCAAAGTGATCGTAAATGATTAAAAAAACAGGCACTGCGTAATTATTTAGGACAGGGCAAAAATGTAACCTTGAAACACAGAAACAGGGAAGGATAAAAACATTCAACTGCACACATACATACATGTGCAGCACAGAAGGCGTACTTGAAACACGGAAAGGAATATAAAAAACAAGAACCCGGCGTGCTTTTAGTTATGGCGCTTGACTGGTGACCCGAAGGTTGCGGGATGGAATCCCGGCCGCAGCGGCCACATTTCGATGGAGGTGAAATGACAGAGGCCCACGTACTTAGATTTAGGTGTACGTTGAAGTACAACAGATGGTCAAATTTCGGGAGCTTTCCACTATATACGGCGCCTCTCATAATAATATCGGGGTTCTTGGGACGTAAATTCTCACAAATAATAATTATTAGGAAAAAAGAAGGATCTGATCTGCAGACAAACACGCATAATATATTCCACGATACATTTTAAATGACAAAAATAGCGAAAGCAAAAATCAAAGGCAGATAAGGACCAACCAAGTGCAGTAAAGAATGTTTGCGAAGAAAAATGCAGGATTCATGCACACGTGAACCAAAGCATTTTAAGCATGTAGCCGATATCAGTCTGTCCATTTATTACGCAAGGTTAACACCGGCAGAATTTATCCTTGCATGTGCATTCGAAATACCGGCGGGAAACTTACGCTGCCAGTGCATAATGTGTTCTTCGGATACCGCTTGTAACGTCTGATTTTTACTGTCCAAAGAAACCGCGTATCTTCTAAAACGATACAGGTCCCAGCGTTTCAGGAATGATTGGTGCACTGCGGCACGCAACACCCGGTCATGGTGACGGTAGCGATTGCATAAAACTGGAGGGAAACGAGCACCGACCTAAAAACAGCGCGCGCGCCACGCACAAGTGACCGGGCGCGGGGTTCAAAATGGCGGCCACGCTGCCGCCAAGGCCGAGGAGGCGGCATCTGCCCTTTCAAAAGCTGACACCACTCTAAGCGGGGGCGCGCGCATCGAGGCACTCTACGCTTGGTGGAACCGCACTGCCGCCTGTCGGTCGTATCACGAACTCCGCAATTTGTTCGACCGTGTGAAACTTCGGCGACGGCCTGTATGGAGAAGAGAATGTCGAACGCGCACGGCGCGGCTTCGCAGATTCAATATCCACCCGACCCGACAAACACACTTTATGAAAGATGCACTCTGGACAATGATTATCGTAATATTTGAAGCGTGTACGTAATCAATGTAATTTTGCGTCCACTTGTCGGGACGAAAGGCGACGTCGTCCAAGTAAAGTAGCCCCTCGTTCCCCCCGCCCACTTCGCGTCTACACAGATTTACTTTTATTTCTTTGTTATTCGAATACCTTACAGGCCCGTTGGGCATTGTGTAAGGGGGGCTCCGCGATCACATCATTCAACACAAAATAAAAAAGGTATCGAAGACCAGAAAAGAAACGATCGTACACCGTGCAGAAAATTCGAACACGTGATACATAATGCGTACATAATGCATAATACATACAGAATAAATACATGATACATACATAATACCGACATTATATATACAAATCTAGCCATGTTAATGGACTTCGGTGAAGATGTGCAATTAGGAAGTGATGGAATATGTCAGGGCTGGACAATGAAGCGATGTTGTCTGGCAGGTTATTCCATAATCTAATGAACAACTTTCCTGTTGCCAAAACCAAGAACTAATTACCGGAAATGAACCGTCAAATTCTACTCAAGTTATCTACGCAATATTACAGCAATGAACTTTAAAGAATAATCTGCAATTGGCTAATTAAAATTCCGGCTGCGCGCTTACTTACAGTGCATGAAATCATGATAGTATATATGTCTTGTATAGTGAGTGTCCTTGAGATAAAGAACGGAAATGAATCGGGAGGCCCGTTTCATACTAGACGCAACTATACAAGCCAACAACAATAATAATATCTGGGGTTTAACGTCCCAAATCCACGATATGATTATGAGAGACGCCGTAGTGGAGGGCTCTGGAAATTTCGACCACCTGGGGTTCTTTAACGTGCACCTAAATCTAAGCACACGGGCCTCAAGCATTTTCGCCTCCATCGAAAATGCAGCAGCCGCGGTCGGGATTCGATCCCGCGGCCTTCGGGTCAGCAGTCGAGCGCCATGACCACTAGACTATGCAAGCGAACAGGTGGTTAAGCCAAGGAAAACGTAAGGGTCGTCATTTGTAATATTTTAATCGAAGTGTGGTCATTATGACAAGGCGCGAATGAATTAAGATGGAAGAAAAAACCAAGTCGACCTAGGTGGGTACCGAAAAGAAGACCAGCACATGCGGAGGTTGTGGGTACATTGCGCCTTAATTCATCTTTCATTTCCAGTTATGGTACGTTCCACTGGTCGTTTTCTAGCGCTCCAGGGCGCTCTGGCGACGCGCGTCATGTTTGCTGGTCGAAATCGAGCGCTCTGAGTACGTTCGGTTGGTTCTTTCAGTGCACCACGCTCCAACTCAGAGCCCACCGAGGCGTTCTCACTTTGACCTCGGAATGCGACCGAGATCTGACCACGCGACTCCCGCACCCCCATCTATACTATATTAACCTCCAGTGGTAGTAGCCAGTGGTGTGGTTTTTCTAATTTTTATATTTTTGTATGTGTATTTATACGCGCATATATACAAACGCTCACAGAACACCTACCAAGGGGGGTCGGACCCCCCCCCCCCCAAAAAAAAAAAAAAAAAATCTGGCTACATCCCTTAACCTCTCAATCTACAAGGGCTTTTTCCTTCGGCAGGCATCTGTTTACACTTAAGACACTAAAGAGCAAAACGATTTTTCTCGTATTAGTAAACTGCTCTTTCACGATACCAAAAACACCACGCTTGATGCGAGAAGACGCTTAGTAAGCGAGAAACCGCGCAAAAAGAAAATGTAAGTGGCGACGCCACCTTGAAGTTTCCGCACCATTCGCCGTGACGTCACATATTTTGACGGCGCCTACTAGGGCCTACGTAGTTCCTAAACGGTAAGGATGAAGTATACTGTCCTCTGAGGGGGGGGCATAGAGTTAACATACCAAGTTTGAGGAGATATTGTAAAGCCAATGTCGCCAAAATACGATAAATACACTTTGAAATCCGTGACGTCACGCGTGAGGATTTTGGCGCGAAACTTAAAAATGAAACTTTGAACTTCATTTGCTTCTTTATTAATGCGCCTATGATGGTGAAATTAACGACATTATAATTCTAAAAGCACAATTTATCAATCTGAACCAATTCATTGTTTCTCTTTAGTGTCCCTTTAAGGCGAAAGCCTTATATATTTTATCAAACCCGAAAATTGACCGTCGGTGTCCCGCGGCGTCGGCGTGAACACGAGCGATGCAAAAAAAATGATCACTTGATGATGTCACCATATGACGTCATCATGTCGTCACAGATTACGAAAATTTGCGACGTCACATACCGTGACTCCCCATGATCACGTCATCGCATGACGCCATCGCGTAGTCAAAGGTGGGCCGATCACGGAGGCAGTGCAAAACCAGGTAAAGTGCAGAAAGCTTGCAATGCCCCCCGATCCTGGAGGCATTACAGAACCGCGTTAGATGCATAAATCTTTCGGAGGGGGGCGGGGGAGGATCAATAGATAGACTGAGAAGAAAAAAAAAAAGAAGAATGCTTTCGCCGTCGAGTCGTCTTAGATGAATGCTTAAGGGACCCTGCAAGTTCTTTTTTTTTTATTAACTGAATATGGGATAGAGTTGAAAGTGCACGTCTAAACAAATCACTTTAGAGATGAAAGTATGTGAAAGCGGTCAGCCGACCCGGAAAAGAGGTTTTCGTAGCGTAAGTCGCACAATTATACTTCCTTCAACGCAGGAGAGGCCGAGTTTTGCTGTGGCGATCTTAATTCCGACCGCGTGCGCCCACCGTATCACGCTCAAAGACAACCCCTGTCCTCCGACACGGCCATGCATCACCGATGGAAGCGGATTCGCATCGTTCAAACCACGTGAAGCCGTGCATCTGAGAGACACATCGCGTTTGTATATTTAAAGGCGATTCCATGAACGAGAAAGAGTGAGGATATTATTACGAGGACGCGACCCAGTTCTGAGCGCGTACGCACGGTCCACACGTTCACCTTGCACTCTCCTGAGTATTAGCGTACAATCGACTCGCGAAATTTCAAAGAATAATGAAGTATGTAGGTGGGGGGAGGGGGGGGAGGGGGAGTAGAGAATATACCGTGTTTTCCGGCCTTTAGTCTGCGGAGTTGAACAATCTTGGAGGCAACCCTATACCTTCACTTAGGTGTATGTATAATGTCTCTCGCTCGCACCTGGGCGTTCGTGTTTCCTGCTGTATTCCTTGGGTTAACTCTGAGTTTCGTCCCACTGCCGAAGCGGATCTCGGAGGCCTCGTAGAAAGAAGCCCGTGGTTGAGAATCAATAGTCGACTGAGAATAAAAAGAAGTTGTCTTTCGCCTTGGAGTCGTCTTAGGCAAATGCATAAAGGACCGTATGAAGGAAAGATTACTTTTAAGGGCTCGTTTTTCTTTGTTAGACACAATATTAATGAGAACTAACAGACAATAACACCAACGAAAGTACAGGGGGTGTGATTTGTAATAATTGCGATAATGACTTTTGAATACTGGTAACAACGGGACATGTGACCACAGCTGCATCGGGCAATAAAGCCACTTGATATTGCCTAGCCGGCTTACACACACGCGCAAACACGCTACCACAGTCGGTTAAATGACCCCTTGTAACCATCGTTACCTTTATAAAGGTTCTGGTTTCCCCGCCTTCTTTTTGTATATGTACACCCTCACATTTCTTGTAGAAATTCTCGCACAGCATTTTCAACTTGCCGTAAATAAAGGACCTTTACCAAGACGCCCTAGGAAACCTACTGGCCACGTTTATTCCGGAAGAAAGGAAGGCAGAACATTTATTGACAGAAAGGGGTTTGTGGTGCTGTGCCAGCTTGTTCCGCAAGTCCCATCTAGCAGTGCCGGCTGCCCCTCAGTCCAGGGCGCCACAGGCAGTTGCCGCTCTGTCGATCAAACTGATCTTCATGGCAGTGGCGTAGCCAGGGTTTGGCACACTGGGCCCATGCCCCCTCCTATTTATTTTTTTGCCACGGCATGCAGAGCCCAAAATGACACTCGACGACATCTGCCTGCCCGTCCCCCACTTCATATCAAGAAGGTGCCCCCCTACCCCCCCGCCCTCCGAAAAAAAAAGTTCTGCCTACGTCCCTGCTTCATGGCTATCGCTGGCCATCAACTCCTTCTACCGCTCCTCACCCGCTTGGTCAGGGGGGAGGGGGGAGGGGGAGGGGGGGAGTGGCAGGCCGGGGATGGCCTGGTATGTCCATGTAGTGTGCAATAGCGTTGGTTTCTCAGAGCACCACGGGCAGCGCGCAGAGTATTCTGTTGGGTGCATTTTATTGAGGAAATGTATGTTTGCGTAGGTTCCGGTCTGGATCAAGCACCAGCTGACAGCTTTCTCATTCGTGAGCTTCTTGTGAGGGAGGTAGAAGATACGCCTGAGTCCCTCGTAGTATTTAGGATGGCCGCATACTCACACAGGACCGGGATGGGCTCCTCCGAGGCAGGGTCATGGGGTGCTCGGTCTGTTGTGTTTTAGCACGGACAACACGGTACATATTCGTTCGCAGCGCGTAAATCTGCGCACCTCCTCGCGGCGGCCGCATAGACGCCGCCTCGTTCAAGGTAAATGCCACGCGCGTTTTTATTTTATTTTTTTTTTCGAGATCGCTGAACCGCTTCTGTCTGCTTGCTACACTCTTGAAGTATTATAGTGCGTTGAAACTGGATCGCTTTGTTGCGCTGCCTTTACGGAGATATCGTTACGGCCTTCCGCTGCCGTGGCGGCCCTTTTGTCATTCTGGCCCGGAAGGCAAAAACGCGAGGAATGCAGGTAGTGGATTTCGCAACTCGCGCTGCGCTGGCAAGCTCTTAATAGAGAGTTTTAGTTTGTACGCAATCACGTTAGCGTTCGCGGATTACAGGCAGGGTTGCCAGAGCCAAAACGTTAGCGGACGAGTACCCACCGTGGTAGCCAGGGGCACAGCCAGAAATTTTGTTGCTGGAGTAGGGGGTTCAACCGCCTTTCATGTATGCTCTTTCGTGTGTTTGCATGTATGCTTGTGCATACTATACACATGAAAAATCGAAAATTTCCGCCGGGCACAGAGCAAACTAGAACCCTGGTTATGCCAGTGGTTATAGCTAAGGCCCCGTGTTTCGGGTAAATCCGAAAAAAATAATGTTATTAGCTATCGCCGGTAAAGCTTTTTACGATTCGAATTTATCCGATAAACTTCGATTTTGAAAGGGCATTTTCAAAGCTGAGAATTATCAATCGAAAGGAGCGCACCGCCATCAGCGGCAGCAACCTCGTAAAATATGCTTGCGTCTACTACGACAAGCTTTGAGGTCGTAATACGAAGAAGCGTAGGTGTTTTGTATTAATGTATTTGTGCTTTTGTGCATATCTGTTTGTGCGTTCAAACCTTCCAGACATATAATATACACATTCTGTTTTCTGATGTCGTGTTCAGATATCATTTCATCAAACATTTCGGAGTATTGAGAATATGTGTTGAGGATTGTGAATTGTTGCGACCGTGTGTTTCGCGTTATGCGTAATTATTGCCTCGTGTGATTCGCTGTGTATTACAAGCCATACGAAATATTTTATTCGTTACAAGCCATATGCGAAAATGATTTTTCTTACCTGAACACGTCGTCGAATCTGCGATATTTTTGGTTACTATGGAAGCGCAAAGAGACGGAACACTAAAAATGCAGGCGCGTGCACACACACACACACACACACACACACACACACACACACACACCACACACACACACACACACACACACACACACACACACACACACACACACACACACACACACACACACACACACACACACACCGTAATAAAACATATGCCATACCAACAAGCCCGCTATGCGACTTCAATCGAATATAGGAAGTAATGTTGGATTGTGTTGTGTTCGCACATCTAGTGTTCTACTTGGTGGCATATTCTGCCCTATTTTCGAATTTCTGATATTTTCTGTTCCGTTTGCTAAACGAGAAGAAGTAACCGGTGCCGCCATAAAGGCATCAACCTCTTCTATTCATCATATCAAAAAAAAAAAAAGAAGATGTCATATGTGTATGCGCCCCTCCGCGGTGTATAAAGCCAAGCTGTTCAGTTCACCGCTCTTCGGCGCACAAGGGCAGGCTTTCCGTAAAGCGAGCGCAACTGCGTGGACTTTCCAGCGTCCCCGCGGAGAAAGATTAAAAAAAAAAAAGCCGGTGGCCGGCCGACGGCCGGCCTACCGGACGGGTTCACCGTTCAAGGCGGTCACGCACGCACAGACACACACGCTCACTTCCTCGAGTTTCGAATTCCTCAACGGGGCGTGCGCGCATTTCTTCGTCCGTTTCTCCTTTTTCTTTCTCTTCTTCTTCTACTTCGTCGCTTGTTGATTTCTTTTTTCATCTGCGTAGACGATCGTCGCGCCGAAGCGTCGCCAGAAGCAGTAGAAAAGGAAAGACGGGGTAACGATTCGTGGCGCTTACAAGGCATTACAACTTGGCAAATTACGCTGAAGGAAGGCTAGAGCGAAACAGTAAATCAATTTACTGATAAATTATACTCTGAAAACTCTAATGTCGTTAATTTCACCATGATAAGTTTACTAATAGATCTGAAAATCAATGTCAAAAGCTTCACCTCTAAATTTCCCGCCGATACCTTCTATGGTGACGTCACAGGTTTCAAAGTGTTTTCTCTCTCTCTCTCTCTCTCTCTCTTTCGGATTTTGGTCACGTTGGCACAATGAAGTTTCCTGAAACATGGTACGTGAAACTGCTGGCTCCCTAAAAAAAAAAAAAAAACAGTGCACTTCATTCATACTGATTAGGAACTACGTAGTCCCTATAGCAGATGTCGTCAAAATTTATGACGTCACGGCGAATGGAGCGGGAACTTCAAGGTCATCGCAAGATGACGTCACCATAAGCCGTCATCATGACATCGCAGATCACCAAAATTTGTGACGTCACGTGAGGACGTCATCACGTGACTTTGCTTCGTCAAAAGCGGGCCGATCACGGTGACAGTGCAAAAACCAGCTGAAGTGTAGAAAGCTTTCGTAGGGGGGCCGGGAGGATCAATGCAGTCGACTGAGAAAAAAAGGATGGCTTTCGCCTTCGAGTCGTCTTAGGCGAAGTCATAAGGGATCGTGCGGGTTTTGAGAGAGTTGAAATTTGATGAACCCGGCTCAGGTCTCCCACGTCGGGACGTCCAGACCTTGCCTAGTCCATAGTAAATTTACAGCGCGAAAAAAAAAAAAAAAACGTGAGACAGAAGAAGAAATACTACACAGGACAAGCGCTGACTGCCAACTACAACATTTATTGCGCATTACCCATGGTTAAATAACATCGCTACGTACCACGTGAACATGAAAGGACGGAAAGGTAAAAACTTATTACGAAAAAGACCAAACAAACAGAAACTGTAGTAACTATCGCTGTAGTAACATGCAGTAACTGTAGTAACACCAACTAGCCCGGCTTAGCACTCTTTTGAAGTTAGTTGCCTAGTCGCTGCTTCACGGGCTTGCTGAACGGCACAGATATGGCGTCTGTCGTGTCTTCTCTTCCGTCCGCGTTTTTTTTTTTTTTCCGCTCTGTAAATAACTCGACAGCACAAGGACCGTAAGCTTTGCGAACACTGGCGCGGCCAATGCGCGATAACGACAGGCCCGGCAAAAATGGCTGCCCGTTAGGAGAGTTCAAAACTCCGATATATATATATATATATATATATATATATATATATATATATATATATATATATATATATATATATATATATATATATAAAACTGCGTGTTCTCGAAAAACTGAATGCATGCGGACTTACTGCAGTGGCCCAATAAGTGGCCCTATAGCAGTGACCTTTGTCAAAACGATTAGCTCCAGCGACTTTCCTGGTTCAACAGCTGTAATTGATTGCTATACGCCTTCGTGTCCTGAACCAGCGTGTTACAGGCGTGTTAGCGCTTTACCTGCTCAATCTATGCGCGCTCAGTGTGCGGAGTAGACGACGAGGATTTCGACCGGTTTTCTTGTTACCCGAATTCACGCCTTGATCGAGTTTCGAGATATAGTTTCGAAGCGTGCACACGATGGAAGGTCACTATGCACGAAGTTATGTGTGGCGAAGGCACTGGTATTCCGTATCAAGGCTTTTTCTTCACTTTCTTTTTTTCAACGTGTATTTTTGCACGCGTGCGTTTGTGAAGTATTTCGCAGCAGTGCGGCCTTTTTGCTCGAGTGGAATGCGAGGCAAGCGCCTTGAATTGGCTTTGCTGAATGGGGTGCTGCATCGTCGAGCGCCAAGTGTTGCGTAAGAACCACTTGCTATGTCTTCGTATAGGGTTTACTGGACGATTCCCGTAAGATGAAAAACGAATGAAAAAAGGAAGACGGCTTGTCGGGCAACGCCGAAAACTCAGTCGGATGTTGAGAATCAGATCCGAAGCCACTGTCCCTGCAACGTACTTTTTGTACTGTTCCACCGCAAACGTGTTTAGCATTACTTACAGTTTCATTTTGTATGTTTTAAATGCGAAGCATTTCTTAGCGAACCTCTGGCACTTTGAGCGTTTCTATCTACGTATCTATCTATCTATCTATCTATCTAGCCGCCTACGTCTGGGTGCTCTCATGATCGCCTCCTTAACTTGGTGTAGACCAAAATTTGCATGGGAGGGTTAGAGGATTTTACGAATATGATTGCCGGGTCATGACATGAATAACGTTAAAATCCTGTCGCGTACGTCGTCAAACCCTTTCCACTAGACACGTGTGGCACATACCCGTTTACCATGGGCCGCGGTGTACTGGTATGCGCCACAGGTGATTGACAGTTTATATCTACCCAGGAACGGCGAGAACAGACATTGGTTACTTAAATGCTAAAGCGTTAAGGAAAACCAACATCGGCAGCATTGACTCAACGAATAGAAAGAATGAAAATTAGGATCCCAGCAGGAATCGAACCCAAGCATTCTGCGTGGCTCTCAGGTATTCTACCACTGAGCCACGCCAGGTCTATAAACTGGTTTGAAAAAACAGCCTACGCAGGCTTAATATTGGTGCAACGTCAATTGTGGTTGTGGTGCTGGCTATCTAATTTTACAAGAAAGCAGTAAACGCTACATGATACTCCTACGATATGTACTCCTACGATACAGGCGTCATATCAGATTAACGTCTGTAGTTCCAGTGTCGGCTCCGCTTCTATAGCAGTCTAATAAACATTACGTTCGCATTCCTATGATTCAGCAAGCTATATTTAAGCATTGCTCGACCCCTGAGGAATACATTAACGAAAGTTGCATATGATATCCACATCACAGCACCGTAAACTGCACTTCGTCCACCAGAACGGCGCAGTGTCTTCTTCATTTCTTACGAGGCTGGGCGATGGCCTCATGCTGACCGAAGATAATGCCAGATTGATTCACAGCCGCTTTGTAGATTAGGCTACGTAGGCCGCACACACCCAGGTAGTCTACGAATACGACAAACACCATCCACTGATGTTGGTCTACGTAGCACTATCCAGGCCTACCAGCCTCGACGGCCTATACCTCAACAATGCGATGGGTGGCTTCAGGTTCCGACATGTCGCTGGCTCTGTCGACAGACAATTTGTCGACGAAATGACCGAGGCATCCACGAATTCCAACAGCTCTACTATACCACATACTTCACTACACATGGACCCCTCGTCACCACGATCACGACCGGATACAGTAACAAGTCATGACCAGCTGCTGGTGCTCATTGATTACGGTGATGATGCCCTTGATCAAGAATTGTCAAGAACTTCTTGCACACATGTACACGGGTTCGTGAAACGTGCGTGCGTTCTCGACACACGTATAAGCACTACGTATCAGCTTACCGCTTCTGGTGTTGGTAATACCCACGTTGCATACGTAACCGTAAACAACTGGTTATATAACACATATGCGGCTATGCAACATATGTATGTGTGCGTATAAAATTTATACAAATCTTTAGCGTCATTTTGTAACGTGTCGCTCCATAAAAAATGTTACGCCACAGTTAAGCCAGCCGCATGCTTCGCATAACATCGACTCCCACGGTACGTGGGATCTGCCGAATTTTTTTTTGTTAGTATTATTCACACTTCCAAAGAGTGCTACCGTTGCTTCTAATATTGTGTTTTACCATGATCTGCCTTTAACAGGAGCTCCCGATACAGTGTTCGACTATGAGACCTACTTATGTATACTAAACACATATTCCTGTATTTCTATGAATTAAAATTCTGAAAGAAATTCCGATCACCTATGCAGTCTTCTGGGCTTACTCTTAGGGCTCATTCGCATATGCGGCTAGCACCGGTCGTGCGACCACTTGCAACTGGCCACCATAAAGTGACTCAACGCGATCGATGTTCACTCCTGCGTGCGTCTTACACGCGTCGTCACACAGAATTCACGTCTGCTCGCATTGGTACTGCCCCGAAAATTAAGCCGACGTTCTGTTCCTGCGCGTCTCATTGGTTCAGAGGTTTGCGACTGCAGTCGCGCTACCGAAAAATCGAGCAGCGAGCGATTGAGCCAAAGTCAGTCACCTTGCGACCAAAGCAGACCCCCCCCCCCTACCTCTTCAACTACACCCGCCGCGATGGCCTAGTGGTGATGGTGCTCGACTGCTGACCCGAAGGTCGCGGGATCGAATCGCGGCCCCACGGTAGCCGCATTTTTATGGAGGCGAAATGATGGAGGCCCATGTACTTAGATTTATAGATGCGCGTTAAAGAAACCCAGGTGGTCGAAGTTTCCAGAGCCGTCCACTACGTAGTCTCTCATAATCATATCGTTGTTTTGGGACGTAAAACCCCAACAATTAGTATCGCATTAAACTCCACTTTCAACAACAGAAACAAGGTTACGAAAGTGAAGCCAAGAAAATTACCCGTGAGAAACAAATCGGGATTTCGTATCAACGCTTCGGGGCCTGCCAACTGTGTAGTTATCCGTTTTAATGGTGGATGAACGTGGTGTGGGCTTTCAGTCGTTTCCCAGTCACGTCCACGGGCGCCCCCTAAGCGTCGCGGGGACGCCAAGGCTACCCTCAGACATGCAAGAATGCGCTAAGACACGCACGCTGTGTATAAGCTCGCGTGGCGGTGGCGGCAGTCCTTCGCCGCCCTATCTCTTCGCTCAATAACGAACCACCCGGCAATGGATGTGGTCCCGCGACGCATTCGGTACGCCCAGCCTCGAAACAACGGTCGCGGTGGCGCCGTGGCAGGGTCGCACACGGGGAAGGGAGGGAGGGGGAGAGAGAGAGAGAGAGAGAGATTAACTAGAGAACATGTGCACTTTCAATGTTGGCGACCACTTGCGAAGGGGAAAGGAGATATGAAAGAGTGGAAAGGAGAAGAGTGTAAGAAGACGTCACGGACTCATTACGAGAACGTTAATGCCCGAATAACGCACAAAAACAATATCCAATGCACAGTCACATTGCGTCGCTCAATATCCGTTGTCTCTAATGAAAGGTACTTCAATTGGTTAGCTGCTGGTTAGCGCAATTGCAGAGCGTGCCCGCATAGGCGTTGGTCCTTGCAGTGGCGTAGCCAGGAAATGGCACACCGGGCCCGTGCCCCCCCCCCCTCCCCCGAAATTTTCCCCCTTGGGATGCAGATCACAAAATGACACTCGGCTCCACTTATCTGCCCTGACCCCATGTCAGATCAAGGAAGTGCCCCCCCTCCGAAAAAAATGTCTGCCGCCAATGGGTCCTTGGTTAAATACCCGAACCAAGACGAATTTTTCCTCAACTAAAGAGCTTTTCTTTTTGCGAAATCCATACATATATATCCTGTTGTAGAGCATTGTGCTACGAACGGGTGGATGCCAATTTTCTTTTTCTTAGCCACGCGATTAAAGCGAGCCGCGATGAGATCCGTGTAGACTAGTGATCACCAGTTTTGCATTACTAGGAGTGGATGGTTGCACGCGAGGCGCAATACACTGGCGCAATCTCCTATAGTGAAAGCTTACACCCTTACGAAAGCTCATCTTGCCCTGCAAAAAGAGAATATAAAGAAAAAGGTGCGTGGAACCAACCCAGGTTGTTGTCGATGCATACGCGACAGCATCATTGGGCAGGGAGTGAATGACGTCAGTGTTGCTGTTGTAACAACAGTGGATAGCCAACATAAGCTGACACTAGCCAACATCTTACAGTAATTTAGCTAATCACACAGCCAAAATATGGCAACACTATAGGCGACATCCGCCAAAAATGTTAGCCAGCACCATGGCCAACAATAACGATCCTGTAGCCACCTTTGTCTAGCATTATAGATCTGTCATTTAGCCACCGCTAACAGACATTTGCCAACTGTTAGCTAATATTAGTGAGTAGAGTCAGTAGTAGTTCAATTTCATTAAAAATATTCGGCGTAACTCGTTATAAATTGTAGGTTGAAGAGGCCTAAGAAGATTTCGTCAAAAAAAGTAAGGAAAATAGTAGGAATGCAACGTTCCCGTTGGGCTGTGATGGCAACCGCTTATATATAGGTGCGCGTTGCGTTCCGAAGCGCATCGATCTGCGCAAATCCCCTCTTACTCTTTGCTTCCAAGTTACGGCGTGTGTGTACGGTCATCGAAATGAAGAACCGGTGATCGTTACGGTACGCTGACTCCGCATCGCTGTAAACATTTTTTTTTTCTCTTGTTCCCGGTCATCGTTCCGCTCGCCGAAGGCCCCGGTCGTGGTTGTAGCATGAGAAACAATGCCGATTGTGACGTCATAACGGTCCCCACGCAGCTGCCTGAGCTGGACGCACGCAACTTATAGGTATATTGTATGATTCGTCACGCCCACGAACGACGAGACGGGAAGAAACCAAATGACTTTCACTCACGTCAACGACGAGCGGCTCGGGTTGAGACGAGGAATGGTTCGTTACGTACAGCGGGATATCCGACAGGTGGACGCGGATAGGAAACAAAGAAATGTACGTAGTACATACTTTAAAAGTGGCAGGGAAGTTCGTTCGAAAGGTAACTCAGTGTTGTGGCACTGGCCAAAAACACTGGCGAGTTCGGGGAACGGTGGCTTTTCTTGACTGCGAGACACACTGGCACTTTGGTGCTGGATGGATGAATGGATGGGGGTGTACGCTTTTGATGCGCGGCGGCTAACGTAACTTATAGGCGTAACTCATAACGAAGCTGGGAATTGCGGGCCCCGATATGTTACGTAAGGCATATGGGTGCCGCCGTCATGGGCTGTTAAACGAATGTTTTCTTCTTTTTGTATCCCCTGACGCGAACTGATAAAGCCAGGAAACGCCGAATGCACCAACCCAACAGTTTTCTTGTGTAAACGCCCACCGTAACACTGTTCGCTTAGTTGTTCAAGATAAAACACGGCAAGGTTAACAGCCCAGCATGGCGGCACCGAAACCCGTCCGAAAGATAGTCTATAGGGCTGGACGCCCTAAACTGGTGACGTCACACAACGCGATAGCACAACACACGCACGTGTGTCCGCGTCCGCTATTTGACCCAATATGGCGGCAGCGCCGTCAGTGGGTGTCACCACCCTGTGCGATGGAACGCTGGCATCGAGGCACTCTAAGGTGGGAAACACGAGCGTCGCATCCAATGGCTGTAGCCAGAACATTGGGTTCAGTTGGCTGAACCCAATGTTCTGAACCCATTTGGCTGAACCCAGCTGGATTGGGTACCAGTAAATTTTGACTGACAGTAGTTACAATTGTAAGTAAGCAGAAACACGATCGAAAATCGATCATACGAGAGTGTCTAACAATAAAGGGCTTCTCGATGCATTCCATTTTTTTTCGTTTAATTCAAGACAACCTCTGCGGCTGTGCATTCTAACGAGCTCGCGCACGGTGATCATCGCAAGAATACAACGATGGTTTATTTTAAGGTTTCTTAGGGGGAGGCGCCAGCGAGCGGGAAGGGGGCGGGGGAGGGGCGTTGTTTTGAATACAAAGGTAAATGCATGCAGCAGCGCTCGGACTAAATAGAGCTCGGTGATTTCACGTGGCCGAGCACGCGGTCGATGCGAGAGCCCAACTGAGTGGGCGTAAGCTTACGGAACAATGGAGGTGGCAGTGAAGTCGTGGGCGTGGAGTAAAATAAAAAATGTGGTGAAAGAGTTGGGGGTTCTCGTTTCTAAAAATAGGTCTTACTTGCTTCACTAGAGAGTTCGTTGAACCCAGCTTGAGATCGGAGGGAGTGGGCGGGGCACAACAGTGGGAGGAGTGGTACGAAAAGGGGCTTCAGTAACATTTGGTGGCAGGCTAGTTGATGATGCACAGTTCATCGGTATAACAACGCAAACGTAACAAGAAATCAGGAAGACACAGTACAGTGTCTGTCCGGTGTCTTTTTGGTTTCTTGTTACGTTTCTGCTGTTACACCGATGAACAAAAAAAAAAATGAAACAGGGTTCTTCATGCATTCGCCTAAGACAACTCGAAGGCGAAAGCCATCTTCTCAGTCGATGTATTGATCCTCCCCCGCCCTCCTCCAAAAGCTTACTGCCCCTAACGTGGTTTTGCATTGCCTCCAGGATCGGAGGCATTGCAAGGTTTTTGCACCTTACGTGATTTTGCACTGCCTCCGTGATCGGCCCGCCTTTGACCGTGCGACGATGTGATACGTCATCACATGACAGCACGTTATATGACGTCATACGATGTGACGTCATGCATGCAACCTAATGTATTTGTGACTTCATGATGACGTCGCACATCTTGGCGCTTTGCGACGTCACCATGACGTCATATGCAGACGTCATCACGTGATGGTGATTTTTTGCATCACTCATGTTGACGCCGCCAACGGTAACTTTTCGTGTTTGATGAGGCATCTAAGGCTTTCGCCTTAATAGAGACGAGTCTGTCTCGAATCACGGTAATGAGTCGTTTCACTTTGACACACAGCGTTTTTTTTTACGCTAGTTTCTTGCAAGCTATAACAGTCGAAACACAAGCTTAGCTGCGGTTTAATAACACCACGTTCTTTGTGTCTCTTCTACCGTCATATCTTGACCCAAGTCGCTTCTTCTATTTTCAATCGGTTGTGTCTAACAAAGGAACGTGTGGGCCTCGTCCCGATAGACTTGATGCCTTTAGGTAGCATGCGACGCTTTATTATTCAGCCGCCACCTCGTGCAGAGATCACGTGCCGCGTGATGCCTTCTGGCATAAAGAGTTTTCCACACCCACCGCTCTGGCTACAAGTGGCGCTGGCTAACACTCCTAGAGATTAAAAGCACAGGCATACCCAACAAAGCGGACGGGAGAGCGCCCTCCGTCGTAGCAAAATTGTTGGAACATCGGACGCGTAATTCGAAGATTGTGGGTTCGGGTCCCACCGCTGGAAGGGTTGTTTTCTTCGTCCATTTTAATTCATTTCAATTTATGTCGTAATTGCTAAACTCTAGTAAAAAATAACAAATATTGTCCCCTATGCTTTCCTTGGCTTAATTATCTCTTGGTTTCATGTAGACGTGTTCTGTATCCGAAATTCCTTGAATGTTTTGCATTCTATGCACTTTAGAATGTTTGTCTAGGAGTCATAGAGAACTGAATGAGTACAGACATCTTTGTCGGCTCCATATTGCTTTTAAATAAAAACTAAAGAAATAAATAGACTGTTGGGCGACGTCTCTATTTGTGTCCCATTATATGACTCTGTTTCCGTTGTAAAAGATCCACGTATACTCCTAACTGACAGCATATAAAAATATAAAAAATGTTAGACGAACAATACTGGGACGTAAAAATAGGCCGTATTTCTCACGCAAGCCTGAACAATAGCTAGGCGAAACAAATACAATAACAGTCAGGCATTTCCTGCGAATGATTTTTATTCGCTCAATGTAATCGTGACCGAAACGGCTCTGTAATCGATCACAGACATCCCTTGTATGCGACAGCGAAGCTTTCATAACTCACAGATTTCGACGTCATACGCTAAACACCCGGCGCCGGCGAGCGTATAGGAATGCGGCCCTCGAAGTTGCGCCGGTCCCATGCGTGCTTGTATGCGCCGCTTTCCAATAATTCAAGCTATCTCGATCGTGGGCCTGTCGGCGATGAGCCGTTTCTGATATGGCAGTCTGATCTTTTATCGAGGTCACTTGTAATTTCGCGTTGTCGCATTGCGTTGTTTCCTGGATACGAACGCATGACCGTTGTTGTTGCCTGTAGCAGCTGAAGTGGTTGCGCTGCTAAGCACGTGGATGAAGGTCCGATTCCCAGCATGGAGGAAGGATAAAGATGGAAGGGAGCATTGCGCAATGTGACAGAAAGAAAGAAAGAAAGAAAGAAAGAAAGAAAGAAAGAAAGAAAGTACGTCAGGCAAGCAGACGCAAAGCTTCGCTTGACCCCATTCTCGCGATAGAGCAGGGGCTCATGAATTCCTTTTTTATATCTCTCGCGATATTACAGTAAATCGATCATCGAGCTTGTAGGCACGGCCCGGTGCGGATATTGTCGTAAAACCGCGTTTATAACCGCGCGTCGTTCATCAATGCCAAGAATAAATCTTTTGCGGTGCTCGCGTACCGACTCTATTAAGGTTCCAGTCGAGAACATGTCAAGCGATTGCGACTACAACACTAGACCAAACACGCGGCTGGTGACCTTGACCCGGAACAAACAAACAAAAAAAACCCACAAAAATAAAAGGAACAACGGATGCGTTTGAAAAGTTGAAAACTGCTGTTTCCAGGCGCGTACACCACAGCGTAGTGCCACAGCTGATCCAGTAATGAGTCGAGAGAACAAAATCACCCAGGAGCAAGTAAAAATGAAAAAGGCAGAGCACGTGGCTACAGTCGGAACGTGCGCAATGATGAATTGGTTCGCAGTAACGGAGTTTCATCTGCAGGGAAACGACAGGATAAGTGAATGGGATCACGACTATGAAAATAAAATTAAAACTTTGAGGACGCTTGAGGTTCTATATCACCTGCAAGAGTAGAACGCGGTAATCGGGCCTCTTGCCCATCGCCTTCAACCATGCCGAAAGGAAAGGAACGTTTGTGCGCGCAACATTGGCCGTTTCAAACTATCCTAGGATACCTACTGCAAGTGCAGTTGCGAAGTGCCCACTACGCCACAGCTCTTCCTTTTGCAAATTACCGAAGTACCCACCACGCGTCCGTATAAGGTGCCGCGCGCACCTTCGCAGCTGCACACTTTGTAATGGGTGGTTAGCTTTAAAGTTTAAACCACCCAGTCGTTGCACAATACACATATTTCGACGCCTGGGGCTATTATACGATTCTGACACGCAGTGTTACATGCGTTGAGGCGACTCTTCCCAGTACATGGCATTCTTATAGTGTTTTTTTTACGAAGCTGTTTCAAGCACTGGCGTGGTTCCGTGGTAAAACACTTGCTCGGCACGAAGAACACCTGTGTTCGATTCTCAGTCGGACCGAAGATTTCTTATTTATTAATTTGCATACATCTCGAATTTTCGCACACGGACAACACCAATTTTTTTGCTCACAGCCACCGACGCCGACACCGGAATTTCTGCGAAACCAACTCTTTAACGCTACCGCGTTGAAGCGCTGCTTTAACAGCGCTTCAACGGCGCTTTAAAAAGCGCTTAGAAGAGAAGACGAAGAAAGGACACACCTGCCCGCGGTGGTCTGGTGGTCACGGTTCTCAAATGCTGACCCGCAGGTCGCGGGATCGAAACCCGGCCGCGGCGGCCGCATTTTCGATGGAGGCGAAATGCTAGAGGCCCGTATGCTTAGATATCTGTGCACGTTAAAGAACCTCAGGCGGTCGGAATTTCCGGTGCCCTCCACTATAGATGTCCCTCATAATCATATCGTGGTTTTGGGACGTAAAACCCCAACAATTGTCATTATAGCTGGTCGCCATTTTACAGCGAAAGCTGTTATGAGATCATTTCACCGGCCGTTTTTGGCGCCGTAGTTGTCCGCCGCCGCCGCCGCCGGTGTCCGTAACCAGTATTGCTCGAAATAAGAAAAAAAAACATAAAAAACTTCCAGGATGGAACGAGGTTCGAACCTGGGCCCTCTGCGTGGGAGCCCAGTATTCAACCTCTGAGCCATGTCGTTGCTTGAAACTGCGTTGCAAAAAGGTCCTATACAGGCTTCATGTCGGGAAGGAACCACATTAGCATATGCAACATAGCGTGGTAGAAGAGCAAAATAAGCACCAAGCGTTGCACAACGCGAATTCTGTAACCAGGCGTAACACAATGCGAATTGCGCAACGAGTAGGTTGTTGAATGCTTCCAACCCATTACAAAGGGATCTGCCATAATTCTTCGTCGTCATCAGGCACAGCATCAACAAAGTGCGCATAATGCCTTACATGCGTTTAGCAGGTACCACGGCTCTCCGTAGAATGACGAAAAATGGCACAGTGCCTGCTGTCCTACTTCTAAAAAATTACAATGATTTAGAGCGTAGTGGGTTCCTCGCAAGTGCACTTGTATTGGTTGCCAAGGAAGCCCATAACCGCATGATCCATTTCTTCAGGGTCTCCGCTGTCCTTTCCATCTTTCTTTCCCTTTCCCCCTCCCCTTAGTGTAGGGTAGCAAACCGGATGCTACAATTCTGGTTAACCTCCCTGCCTTTCTCTCGGTTTATTATCTCTCTCTCTCTCTCTCCGCAGGGTCTCAGTAAAATTACAATGATTTATAGCGTAGTGGGTTCCTCGCAAGTGCACTTGTATTGGTTTAGTAGGTACTTCCCAACTTCACAAAAATTGTGATTTATGGCGTAGTGGGTACCTTTCTAGTGTACTTGTATTGTAGCCCCAAGAGAGCTTACAACGGACTCTAGAAACTCCGCTCTTCCAGCTTTCGCTGTGACTGTGCTGTGGTTTCAGCGCAGGCCTGGCGTTTTTTTTTTTTTTTTGACTTCGGGGAAGAAAAAAACAAACAAACAAATATCGCATCGGCCCAAAAGGAAAACTACCGAACCAGTTTTGGATAAAGTTCATTCTCTCCCTCTCTCTCTCGCACGGTGCTCCCGAGGAGGGTGAACGCTTCGAAAAACTCGCGCGGCTGCATCCATTCAGGTGCATAATATGAAATCACCATTTCCGTGTAGTAGTGAATGTATTTGCATAGGTGCACAAAATGGGGTACCTGCTCAAGACTCAGTTTGTTTAGTGCAAATACATGCCGACATAAAGACAATGTTTTGTGCAGGAATCCCTCTTTCATGATTTTTTTTTACGTGGTTTTCAAATCTCACCTGCAGGTATAGTTAAGCGGTGTGAGAGTAATTTTAGATGTAAGCTCTCGCAAAGGCTGTCGTAACGGCGATTTCTTTAGGCAAATACAAGATTGATGTTAAAAAGGAACGAAACAATACAGGCAAAACCCAACGGAGAGCTTGTGCAGTACACTGCGTCGACGGACAATGCTGTGCGATGTAACGCGGCAACGATGAGCCTAAATAAGCCAGGGAAAAATATATAGCGACGAGACAAGATCAGTGGAAACACTATGTCTACATTCTTGCAAGCCTTCACAAGTAGCTGACGCCCAGTCATACCGCGACCAATTTAGAAGTCCTGGGTTCGATTCCTCGTAGCGGCGGGAGCACATCGATCGGTGGGGGTAAAACGCACGAAATTTTGTGCACTTCCTTTTTTTCTTTCTTGGGTTAGTCAGGCCGCGTGATTCATCAATGAAATTAGATATTCAGAACACTGAAGTCCAATTTTATGCGGATGCTGGAGAAACACTCGTTGAATGTCTTGTTCATAAGCAATATTTCATAGTGACTATAGTTCACTGCAGTTCCAAGTTCACACTCCTAAGTGCGCTTTTGGCAACACCAGGTCGTTAACGTAATCCAAGGGCATCCCCGTCGGACGTTGAGCCCCAATCAATCAATCAATCAATCAATCAATCAATCAATCAATCAATCAATCAATCAATCAATCAATCAATCAATCAATCAATCAATCAATCAATCAATCAATCAGCATATCCGTCCCATGATACAAATACAGTGGAACGGTCCCTTATGCCTTCGCCTAAGACGACTTGATGGCGAAAGACACCTTCTTTTTCTTCTCTGTTGATTGTGTTGATCACACCCCCCCCCCCCCCCACCTCGAAAAATTCCTGCACTTAACGTCATTTCTCGCTGCCTCCGGGATCGCAGGCATTGCTAGCTTTCTACACCTCACGTGGTTTTTAGTGCCTCCAGGATTGGTCCACGTTCGACCAAGCAACGATGCTATGACGTCATCATGCGACGTCACGTTATGTGACGTCATAGTACCTTCATGATGACGTCACACATTGTGGTGATCTGTGACATCGTGATGACGTTACAGGGTGTTGTTATCACATGATGATTATTTTTTGCATCACTCGTGTTGACGGCGACGGTCACTATTCGCGTTTGATGAGGCATCTGAGTCTTTCGCCTTAAAAACAACAACAAGAAAAAAGAAAGATCGACTCTTTGTATAGACAGCGCCGAACTGTCCGGATCAGCGATATGGCCGCCTCATCAACGTAGACTGTGCATGCGCACATGGTATCAATACACGTGCGCGTAGGCGTAGCACCTGCGGCAGGTAGCTCTCAGCCACCAGACTGAACCACACCTCGCCTTTGTGCTGTTATACTTCAGTAAAACATGTCATACTCCGCCAGCCGATCTGAAATACCAACTGCGTCGCGAAGGGACTCGCGTGATACAGGGATAGAAATCCAGTTTCTTGAGAGTGAGGCTACAGCGCCTTTCTATCTGGTTTAAGTGTTGATGTAGAGGACTTATTTTATTCACTGCCGCACGAAAAACTGCTTTCCTATGTGCATGCTTGCAGTGTAAAAGCTAATGATGAGCAAGTGTTGCAGGACCGTTGTGGTATTTCTGTTGGGGCTTTTCTCCAGTTGTTGGGCTCGTATTTGCGGCCCACTGTGATTGGCTCGTGTCAAGACTTCTATACGCAGAAGTCTGGTGTATGCATTGGTTCCAGTGTTGTGCCGGATTTAAGCGAAATTTATTTGAACAAAGTTTACAGAGAAATTGAACCAGACCTAAACGACAAATGTTGATGATTATCTTGTTCTTTTGGATTCACGCCGATGTGGTGGGGCTAGAGTGGATGTTCTGAAACTTTTCAACGAAAAGGGGGCCAGTCTTAATTTTACTTTTGAAGTTCCGAACGAAGGTGCTATACAGTTTCTAGATCTGGTTATTCGGTTTGGTGGTTCGCATGTTTGCTGGCTTTACTCACCACGTTCTGTAAAGCCAATTTTTGATTTTCAATATAGCCACTATAACCCCTTAAGACACTCGTTATGATTCACTGTCTGCAAATGCGTCGAATTCGCATGGCATGATTCGAAGGCACTCAGTATTACATTCCAGGAAAGAAAACGAACGAATGTGTTGCTTTGTGTGAGTTTGAGTAATTGACGTTAATTCGCGTGTAACTAATTATCTAATTATTCTGCCATCAGTCAGCTTCAATACTTGCATAAAAATAATCAACTATTAGGCCCGAAAAGCATGCACACCTTTTTTGGTTGTATTCCTTTCGAGCGGAGAAAAAAAAAAAAATAATCTTGACGTTGGTCCTGGAACGCGGCACGTCGAACGATCGTCTAACACGGTAGTGTCTCCAGCAAAGTGATCCTCTGCAGCAATACGCAGGACAATGAAGTTAAATGACCGCTAGTTATCCAATCAGGAAGCGTGCACGAATGTGCACACTGAGTTTCAGGACATTTGAAGAAACACGCGGCGTGGGACGCACCTCTGAAGTTCGTGTCCCCAAACGAGGACGCCGTGTCGCAAAGGGCTAAAGCTAGTAAAAAACGGGGTTGCTGTTTCTTGCCTGACATCAGCGTTAAAGAAAACATGCCCACACCTTCTTGCGGAAAGCTTCACTGGCTTTCCTGGCTGGCTTTCCTGCGGCCATTCTGGCTCGCCTTTGTGAAAGGAAACTGCGCGGCTTGGAATCCGAGCTGAAAGGTTCGGCTCGTGTTGCGAGTGAACCTGATAAGAAGGCACTCGTCAATATTCCCTACCTGCAAGGTATTAATTGGAACTAACAGACTAGGAAAGCCAAGGAAAGTATAGGGGAAGTTCTTTGTAGTAATTATGATGTAAATATGAAGAAAGTAAAGTGGACCAAAAGATGACTTGCCGCCGGCAGGGACCGAACCTGCGACCTTCGAATAACGCGTCCGATGCTCTACCACTGAGCTACGGCGGCGGTCACCCTCCCGTCCACTTTATGGGGTATATGTGTGCATTTTAAACGTAGGAGTGTTAGCGCCGCTAGTGGGCACTCGCCGTCATGGTGCGCACGAGCGACCAGTCGCTCGTGTGTGCGCTTAATTATCTCGTGATGGCGGTGGTTGGTACGTCTTGTGCTCTCACCGCAAGTTTGCGTTGAGAGCACGAAGGTCACTTCGCTCACTGCAGCGGCCGCTTTTGCGAAAGGAGCGCGCTGCTCACACAAAAATAAGTTACAACTGTGACAGTTCGCGCTCATCCTGTGTATGTTCGCTCTGTGCGTCCTTTCTGCTTGAGCAGCGCGTTGCAAGTTTTCGAGCTGCTTGCCGTTCTTCGTTTGAAATTACAATTTGTTGCTATGGCATTCATTCCTTAGCCATGGGGCGAAAGAACGCACAACAAACACTCAACTACATCTGTGAAGACACGTTTCACTTTCGGGTTATACCGATTCCTAAGACAGAGGGATCAGCCATGTCTTTTTGTTTAATCACGCACACGTGGGTTTGCCATAATGTGTTTGTGGTGTATTCAGTCAGTTCCTGTACGTTAAAAAAGCGCGATTACCTCCAAGATTTGCCCTGCAAATTTGTTGTGTTTTCAATAAAAATTTCAGTTGTTAGTATGCCCTTGTGCTGTTCTGTTCTCCCTTTGTCGACTTTTTTTTTTGCGCAGCTTCCCTCATAAAGGATAAAAAAGATCTTTCACAATTAAAACTCGGTGACTCATGTGCTGAACAGGGAGAATTCTCCACACATGTCTGCACACGTCGGCACGTGCCGGATCATTTCTTGCAAAAATAAATAAATATTGAAAAAAAGAACGTGTATTCGTTAAAAACTTAATTGAATGTTCGAGGACGTCTTTCCAATGGCGTACTGACGGGGCGTGTTGGCTCACAGCTGCGGAATTCGCAAATGCATCCTTTCATTAATACTTTACCCGCCGTGCCAGTTAAGCGACTATACGGCATTGCTTTGCTAAGCAAGAGGACGCGGGTTCGATTCCCAGCCACGGCGGCCGCATTTTGACGGGGGCGAAATTAAGGAAACGCCCGTGTACTTGAATTTAGACGCACGTTAAAGAACCCCAGGTAGATAAGCTTTCACTTTTTTTTTCACACTTTAAGAAAAAATCGAGCATTTGGCGAGTATTTCTGCCACACAACAATAATCGTCATCTGGCTCGCTCTCGTATCCTTTATTGAAAACTCGGCTCTCGTCACTTTCCTATCAAGGATGCTATGTCACGCTGATAACGCGCGCGCCGTTAGTGGCCGTGTATGTGCCGGGACCGCGGTGATAACGCGAGGAAAGTAGGCGAGGTGGATGACGATTATTGTTGCGTGGCAGAAATAATCCCCAAATACTCGATTTTTTCTTAGAGTGTATGTTTGTCCTTTCATCATTTTCCCCCTTGTATGGGGTAGCAAACCGGACGTACATCTCGTTCGCCTCCTTTCCCTCGCTTCTCTCTCTCTCCACCCCAGAGAACAAAGGATCCAATAAAGCAGGGACAAAGCATGGGAGTGTCTAGTTCAATAGATCAAATGTAATTGGCTGAACTGACAAAGCTGTCAAACTGGAATGGAAATAAATTCGGGAACCCCTTGCCCTATCGGGAAAATGGGGGCAAGCGAAGCTCTGCATGCCTGGCGCTCTCTATGTCTTTCTTTCGTTCTTTCTTTCTTTCTTTCTTTCTTTCTTTCTTTCTTTCTTTCTTTCTTTCTTTCTTTCTTTCTTTCTTTCTTTCTTTCTTTCTTTCTTTCTTTCTTTCTTTCTTTCGCATCGCGCAATGCTCCCTCCTAACTGTGTCCTTCCTCCATGCCGGGAATTGGACCTCCATCCACGTGCTTAGCAGCGCAACATTTCTGTTGCTATACAGAAAAAGAAACGCAGAGGACACCGCTGGACTTACAACTTAGTTGCAAGTTCCAGCGTAATCGTCCTACTTATCTCTTCGGCTGCTGGCCTCCCACTGTAATGCACCAATTAGCCTAGCAAGCCGTCCTACCCAGATAGTATAATGTTTGCCAGACTTCTAGCCGTGTCACACACTGTCATACACACACTGTGTCAGCGCATGTGTGCGCTTCTTTTTCCTTCCGCGCGTCCTTGTTCTCACTCGTACGTATCTCATTCATAAGTATCTCATTCATCTGGTTCCCATTCGCGCGAACTGTCACGTCCCCCTCTCCGCACTGAAGCGAGCCTGTGGGACCGACCTCCTTCTGCGATGGTCCTGCCGAGATCCTCCGCGTAGCCACGGTCCAGCGGTCACGGGACGTTGCATGCGGCAATCGGCACGGGAGCCTCCGCACTTCCTCCCATCCCATAACGCTAGAACATTTTCAATAAGCACGTCGTCTCACAGTGAAGATGCCCTATTCTACCCTGTGCCGTCGTCGTCGTCGTCGTCGTAGTAGTAGTAGTGGTAGTATGTTAGTATGTTGGGCGAGTCGTTATGAACCAACTAGACCAACAGCAAGTACTTCTGAGTAGTAGTAGTAGTAGTAGTAGTAGTAGTAGTAGTAGTAGTAGTAGTAGTAGTGTGTAGTAGTAGTAGTAGTAGTAGTAGTAGTATGTTAGTATGGTGGGCTAGTCGTTGTGAACCAACTAGACCAACAGCGAGTACTTCTGAGTACCAGTAGTAGTAGTAGTAGTGGTAGTATGTTAGTATGTTGGGCGAGTCGTTATGAGCCAACTAGACCAACAGCAAGTACTTCTGAGTAGTAGTAGTAGTAGTAGTAGTAAGTTAGTATGCTGGGCTAGTCGTTGTGGACCAACCAGACCAACAGCGAGTACTTCTGAGTACCAGTTGTAGTAGTAGTAGTAGTAGTAGTAGTCCTCACGCAATTCACGTGACCAGAGGGGGTGAAAAAAATAAATAAAACGAAATGATGACGATGACGATGCTCGAAATAATAGTAGTAGTAATAATAGTAATAATAATAATAATAATAATAATAATAATAATAATAATAATAATAATAATAATATAATAATAATAATAATAATAATAATAATAATAATGATGACGACGACTTCGCTAGCCAATCATATACACTCGCGCGCTTGCAGCTTCGCCCTCCGATGGTTTTCACGGCGTAGAATCGGCTTTAAACTTTGTTTTAATTCTCGTGTAAGCACGCACGTGTGCTCGAGTGGCGCGTGCTGACGCCATGACATGCCAGCGATTAGTCAGGAGCACTGCTATACGGCTGCGGTCACCAACCCCTGCCGCGTTCCAACCTATATCCGTTGCTGCGCCCACGCAACGAAACGGCGCCGGCGAGTCGGACAGCTGGAGGTATACAGAACCACAAGTCATAGTCGGACACTAATGTGGGGGATGTAACGTGTTGCAGAACCGACACAGCTGTGACGTGCGTTTTCACGTACACGCTGTGGCAAATTGCACAATCCAAAAAAAAAAAAAAAAGAAAACTCGCGTGGGCGTGGGTATCCCCCGAGCGACCTTGATAGTCAAACGTACATCCAACAGCAAAAGTTTAAGGGACGTCAAATTTTAGAAAAACCTATATTCTTGCTTTGTCGGAAAACATAGCCTCCAATCAAATGTTTCAGCCTGTAGTAGTTATTGCCACCAACACAGTTACCCGCTATATCCGAAGTGTCATTCCCTAACAGAGCAGCAATTCCCATTCGCAGTGGAGCCCACGTCTCGTAATCTTTTGCCGTCGGATGTACATACACCGTACGAACGTTGCCAGTAAAAAAAAAATGACAAAGAAACGAGCTAGCCAGTTAATGAGACTGTTCTCTGTGATACGGTATCAGGGCTGTCAGGAAGCGATTTCCTTTCGCATACTGGGCAAGGCCTCGGAAATTGCTGGCTCTCAGCGCTGCTGCTCTCGTGTCGTGCAGTGCGCGAATAGGAAGCCAAAGCAGTGGCCTTCAGTTGTGCAAGGGGGGAAGACGGTTGTGCTAGCAGGCAGGCGTAGAGTTTCCCCTTTAATTAATTGTACAGAATTTTGTTCATGTTTTCTCTTTTTCAGCTGACGATAAGCTGTCACTGAATGAAGGAGAACGTTACATAGGAAGCGCATCAATGGAATCTTGCGCCTAACGGTTCTGCCCAACGAGTCGTCGTAACGTTCTTAGTTAATCCATTTTTCTGTATCCCGGCCGCACGGTGGTCTAGTGCTCATGGTGTTCGACTGCTGACCCGAAGGTCGCGGGACCGAATCCCGGCCGCGGCGGCCGCATTTTCGATGGAGGCGAAAAATGCCTGAGGCCCGTGTGCTTAGATTTGGGAGCACGTTAAAGAACCCCAGGTGGTGGAAATTTGCGGAGCCCTCCACTACGGCGTCCCTCATATCGTGGTTTCGGAAAGTTAAACCCAAGCAATTATTACATTATTTATTACTCTGTGCCACCCAGAAGCGGTACAGCAAAGTATAGAGCATAATAGACACCGGGACTAGTAAATTAATGAATTTATATGATGAAACACGGAAGTGCAGGAGACCCTGCGAGATATAGCAAGTGTTTCTTTTTTATTATTCAATCAATATTAATATTAAGATTTATGAGTAGTATAACAAGATAACAAAATACAGGTAAATATACAGACGGAGGTCCCACGGTTACAACAACAGTCGGGACATCCTATATTAATACACTAAAAAAATGATAAAGCGAAGATATACCAATGAAAAATCAAACTCGAAATGTTGTTCGTCAAAAAAGACGGCCTCAAAATATTTCAATGATTACATTCTTTTTTTCTTTTTAATTTCGAAAGCCTGCCCTTGAACGCAGCAACATCACTTGTGGCGAACTTCAGCAGTTTGTCAGCGATATTACGATCCTGTTTATCATCATCGAAGTCGTCGTTGTCACCCCATCATCAGTCCCATGCTAATATTGATAATGTGCTAGTAATCATGTTAAATACCCAGCCGTTTCATAATTTCCTGATGTTATCCCACCACTTCCTTAACTTCCCTGTCCAGTCGTACCAAGTAAGAGTTGAGAACACAATATAAGTATAACACAAAAACACAACAAATAAGCAAATGCAAGTGCTGCTTTACAACCAGAGAAAAAAATTAACATATATAGTTACAAAGTAGTTTTTCGGAATTAGTTGAAAACTAAATCATTGTGTTGAGATAGAACGAAGAAAAGTTTGCATTTCTCAGTCTTCTTGATGCTGTCGCGTCGTATTTCGTATTAAATGACCGGAGGTAAGCACTGGTAGGGAGTAGATGTGGGTGTGAACGCGAGTGAGTAGGCATGAGTATGAACGTCAGGGCGTAGCTGTGGAAGCGAGTAGATGTGTGTATGAAACTTGAACGTGTAGGAGTATCTGTGAGTGCGAGTAGACGTGACTATGAACGTGAGTGAGTAGCTGTGAGTGCGAGTAGGCGTGAGTATGAACGTGAATGAGTATCTGTGAGTGTCAGGCGGCGTGAGTATGAATGTGAGTGAGTAGCTGTGAGTGCGAGTAGGCGTGAGTATGAACGTGAATGAGTATCTGTGAGTGTCAGGCGGCGTGAGTATGAATGTGAGTGAGTAGCTGTGAGTGCGAGTAGGCGTGAGTATGAACGTGACTGAGTATCTGTGAGTGTCAGGCGGCGTGAGTATGAATGTGAGTGAGTAGCTGTGAGTGCGAGTAGGCGTGAGTATGAACGTGACTGAGTATCTGTGAGTGTCAGGCGGCGTGAGTATGAATGTGAGTGAGTAGCTGTGAGTGCGAGTAGGCGTGAGTATGAACGTGACTGAGTATCTGTGAGTGTCAGGCGGCGTGAGTATGAATGTGAGTGAGTAGCTGTGAGTGCGAGTAGGCGTGAGTATGAACGTGACTGAGTATCTGTGAGTGTCAGGCGGCCGTGAGTATGAATGTGAGTGAGTAGCTGTGAGTGCGAGTAGGCGTGAGTATGAACGTGACTGAGTATCTGTGAGTGTCAGGCGGCGTGAGTATGAATGTGAGTGAGTAGCTGTGAGTGCGAGTAGGCGTGAGTATGAACGTGACTGAGTATCTGTGAGTGTCAGGCGGCGTGAGTATGAATGTGAGTGAGTAGCTGTGAGTGCGAGTAGGCGTGAGTATGAACGTGAACGAGCATCTGTGAGTGTCAGGCGGCGTGAGTATGAACGTGACAGCGTAGCTGTGTATGTGAGTGGACGTAACTATGAACGTGAGCGCGTAGCTGTGTGCGTGTGAGCAGACGTGACTATGAACGTGAGTGAGTAGCTGTGAGTGTGAGTTGACGTTGTTTTGAACGTGAGTGCGTCTAAGCGTGAGTAGACTCGAGCATGAATGTTGGTACCTCTCATTGTGAGTAGACGTGACTTAATGGTAAGTGAGCAAATCTAACTGTGAGCAGAAGTATAACCGTGAATGAGTACCTGCGAGTTGGAGTACATGTATGAATGTGTGTGCTGTTGAGTGTGCGAAGACCTGAGCCATCACCCTTTAGCAATGGCTCATCTTGTCTAAGCGATGGCTATTGTCGCCTATCGTCAGCTTATCTTTAACTATATTATGGCGAATATCCGAGGTATAGTGCTGATAAATGTTCGTTAACGTTGACTATTCGCTCTTGTTGCAACATGATTGTCTTTAGTTAGTCTCAATCCGGTGTCTAAAAGTTGTTCTCTCAGTTGTCTGAAAATTTATTCCTCGGAAGTTGCCTCTACAATTCTTTCACTTCCGCGGTCCACCATCTTTTCCACTATGACGTCCACCCCACGCATCAGTGCCTTCATTTCCGAGCCCGTTTTATGCATATGCACGAGCGCCAACCGCTTCCTCTCCGGCATGCGTATGTGGTATAACGCGCTATTCCCTCAAGCGCAGTCGGCTCGCTCATCTATCCATACGACGCTTATGCGATTCAGGATGTGAAGGCAGCACACGTGCTTTCGTTCTTCCTTCCGCTTCGAGTAACGCGATACGAGACGCGAAGAAAGGGTGAACTGAAGTGACGTAATAATAAAGAAAAAGACTGGAAAAAGAGAAACAAAGCAAGACTGCATGCCCCCCCCCCTTCCTACCTCCCCATGTGACGTCATAGGGAACGTCCGTCTGCTGGGGTCGAGATAAACACAGTTGGAGGGGAAACCCGTGGCCCAAAAGTGCAGGAACAAGAATCGATATCAGAAGAGAAAATATATGACAAGTGTAAAAGAAGAGATCAGAAGGAGACCTTGAAAAGTGGGAAAAAAAATAAAAGAAAGGAGATAGTGGCCATATCATCGCGGAACTCCTAAGCGTCGTCATTCGGGGGCTCTCACGAGTTGTGCAGCGGCATCAGAAGCAGCTGTGCGGGCGCGTGTGTGTCAGAAAATGACGGGAAGGAAGAGAAGATACGTTTCTTTGTGTTTGTGTGTTTATTTTGTTGTCGCATTTCGCGCAATCTCCTTCCCCGCTTCCACCTCTTGCGCCACTGAGATCCGTCCGCCCCCACTCGTCTCTATTGCAAGTGTCGAAATGTAACGCTTTTCATTCCAACATCAAAAGCTCGCAGGCAGCAGGGTTGCTATGGCTTCCTTAGAAATCGTGGGAGTGGTCCCCCCTACCCCCCCCCCCCCTTTTTTTTTTCTCTTGTCGCTTTTGTCCTGGCATTATAGTTCTCTTGAATCCCGTTCTTGATTTCACCGTTTCACATACGTTTGCCCCGTGTGACTCCTGATATTGGTTTCATTTTGGTGTTCGCGCCATGATCCGCGAAAGCTCAGGAAAACGTCTTGAAGACGTCTGTCTTTGGACGTCTTTTGAGGCTCTTCGCTTTTGTTTCATTCTTTCATTTCATCTTTTCGTCCTGGGTGCGCCTCGTCAGGCTTTCTTCGATTCATTCATTCATTCATTCATTCATTCATTCATTCATTCATTCATTCATTCATTCATTCATTCATTCATTCATTCAGTCTAGCGGCATGTGTTATTAATCATGTCTATCCATGCAGTTATTCTGTGGTATTACTTCGGACCTCGCGCGATCGCTGGCTTACTTATCAAACTTCGTCTCTAGGTCATTCATTCATTCATTCATTCATTCATTCATTCATTCATTCATTCATTCATTCATTCATTCATTCTTGCGGCATGTATTATTACACATATCTAATCATACAGTTATTCTGCGGGATTACTTCGGATGACACGTGATCGCTGGCTTACTCATCAAACTGCGTCAGTAGGTCGTTCATTCATCCATACATCGCGGTGAGTAGTACTACGCCATGCTGCATTTTTATCTTCTGACCTCAAACCATTCACGTTTAAAAATAAAGAAGGGAGTGTCATCCAGGAACGCAATATAAGAAACGAATGGACAGAACGCGTGGGCTTCTTTCGCTCTAGATAAAACAAAACAAAAAAAGAATAACTCAAACGGCACACAAGAAAGGGACTATCGCCAGCGCTGCTGTGGCCCGTTCCAAATTAAACCCCTGAGTTCATCGCCTGCCTAGCGGGCGAGTATATAGAGGAACGGAAAGCTCACTCGTAGGACGTCGTCGTCTTCGCGTGCTCCGACGCGGGCGCCCCCTGCCGAGCTACGCGTTGTGCTCGCCTGCCTCAACCCACGCGGCCTCGATTATCCACGCTCCTATTATAACCCTCGTTGCCTGCCTATCCGTTCCACGCCCATGCGCAGTGTCGTAGAGCGTCCTGCTTCCTTCAGCACTGCCTGAACGAATCAGATTCTGAGACAATCAAAGAAATACATCCTCTTCGGTCATACAGTGAACGCCCCGTTGTGTGCCCTTCTTTTGGTAATTTTCCAAAATTAAGTCGGAACCAGTTGCGTGTTTTAATGGCCTTAATTTTGTTTTAATATCTGCGGTTTTTACGTGCCAAAACCACGATAGGATTGTGAGGCACGTCGTGGTGGACGACTTCGAAAATTTGGACCATCTGGAGTTCTGTTCTGTTGCGTTGGTTCTGTTCTGTTCTGTCTAACTGGCTTGCTGTGGAGGGCTTGAGGTTTAGATCACCTCGGCTACTCCATTTATATAAGTTCTGCAGAGAGAGAGAGAGAAAAAAAAAAACAGTGGTTACTCAAAAAAATGAACAAGTGAAGAAAAAGTATTACTTGTTTGGGTTTTACTTCCCGAAACCACGGTATGATTATTAGGGACGTCGTAGGGGAGGGCTCCAGATATTTTGACCATCTGGTGTTCTTTACGTGCACCTAAATCTAAGTACAGGGGCCTCTAGCATTTCGCCGCCATCGAAATGCAGGCGCCACGGCCGGGATTCGATCCCGCGACCTTTGGGTCAGCAGTCGACCACCATGGCGGGCGGAATCACATTGTGAAATGATAGGCAGCTTTAGAATCGCGTACGCAAAAGCTTTGCGTTAGCGTTTGTTGCCACTGCGCATGCGTCATACGCTATCCTCCTGGGTACCCAGGTTTTTGGGACGTTGCACCCCAGATATTATTATTATTATTATTGGGTACCCAGGTTAAGTTACGAACACAGTGTGTCGTACCCTACGAGCACTATCCTTGCGTACCCTATTCTAAAGCTCCCTAATGAGCAGTTTTAGAATAGGGCACGCAAAGCTTATCGTTTGTCACCACTGCGCATGCGTCATGCGCTATCGTCTTGGGTACCGAGGTTATGTTAGAGAAACAGTGTGTCGTACCCAATGAATGCTACCGCTACGAACGCTCTTCTAAAACGGTCTAATCAAAGAAATATATCTTCTACAGTCCTACAGTGCCCTGTTGTGCTCCTTCTTTTTGGTCATTTTAAAAATTTTATTAGGAGTCATTGACGCACCCATGGGGTGACATGTTATGTTGATGGGAAACTTTGTGCGCAAAAACCAGACAATTCACAAGAAGAGATAGACAGGACGGGCGCTCGTCTTGTGAATTGTCTGGTTTTTGCGCACAAAGCTTCCCATCAGCCAGGCACGTAGCCAGGATTTTTTTTCGGGGGGGGCCCAAGGCCTAATTGTTCGAAAGAAAGTCTTTCCATGGCAAAAACAAAAAAAAAAAGTTGCCTGGGAATACAGAAGGCTTGAAAAATTTCGGGGGGGGGGGGGCGGGCCCCCGGGCCCCCCCCCCCCCCCCCCTTGCCTACGTGCCTGCCATCAGCTATGCACCATCTCGCCGAATTTAAAGTTTTGTTAAACCATGTTATGTTGACTTCGTACAACATTCGGATTTCTTGCTATCGCATTCATTGTTTCATTGTGTTCCTTATATTGGCTCTTACCCACTACGGGGGATCGGCCATGAAACCGGCGGTTAATTTTTTTTTTATCTAAAGAATGAGCAATAAATCAATTGCCGAAAGAACAAACGAAAATTTAAGAATGACTTGTCAATATGGAATAAGGAGAAGAATAATACAACAATGTGAGAAACAATGAACGAATGAAATGAATTCTGGAATACTAAATTTTGTTCAGGAGTAAGTTAACAAGGAATTCTTCGTGTCTCACCGAGAAATTCGCATAGGGCTGAGCAGACGTTCCTGTTGCTGAAGCCAAGAGAAGCCGCTCCAAGGGAAAGAATATTTTGAGAATTCAGATTAATTCTTAAGTTTCTGAATAGCATATCGAAATGCTTTTTTCTATGCCTAATGAATCGACGGTAGGTAAGCAAGAAATGATCAATATTTTCAGATTCCTGACAAAAATAGCACATAGGAGATGGCACCAGACCAGACCTGTATAAATAAAAATTAAGTGGGGGTATCCGGCATCGCAATTTCGTAATAGCCACTTCCAGTCTTCGAGTGGGACACCATTTATTATTCCAGCCGAATAAAAGATGACCATATTCGGGAACTGGTAATTTCATACTCTTGGCATCTTGAATTAAAGAATACTTCCGAAATCTCGTATCAGTAATGAAAACTGTGTCAGGCACAACGGACAAAATAAGACCCCCCACAGACCACCGCGCGAGAATATCTGCCATCTATTTTATTAGTATGCCACAGTGACCTGGAACCCATACCAACCGCACGGTATGCAAATTTTTTGGGATTAAGGAAGTGAATGCATTCAGAACAGGAGACTCAGAAGCAGTAGAAGATAAAGATGTACATACTGTCAGCGAATCAGTAACTTCTGCGGCAATACTGTCACTTCTTCAGTCACGCGAAAGCAGCTTTTTTTATTTCTTCGGCCACGCGAATGCCGCAAAGACGAATCGAACGCGCCGAACTGATTCCCCTTAACGAAACAGCGCGACAGCGGACAACGGACTAAGAAGCAAACGATGACCCGTTCTTCGCCGTATACGTTACGCCCGTTTCTTGAATACCACTACCACTCTTTAATTATTTCGTCCTCGTCCATTCATAACAGGGACATCGTTCGTGACAGGTGACAGGAAGCTGCAATGAGAGGAACACATACCTCGCAGCGCGGTATGGCAGTTGTTACGCGATGTTACGCAGCTGCCAGCCCTAACCCTAAAGTTACAAAGTACACAACTCATGCGTCTGTCAGTCAGTTTCTGTTCTATCCACTTTTAAAACTCACGTCTCGCGAGATTTATTTATGTCGTCCGCATAAAGCGGCAGCAAAATCCGCCGTGCATTTCGCCATCACGATTCGATCGGGCCGTCCGGATTTGTCGTTCCTGGAGTATCTTTTTTAAATATTTATTTATGTGCACCGGGTCCTGTCAAGTTGGGCACAAGCACTACCGACTCAGTGGCGCCCTGCATAACAGAGTCGTTATGTCGTAGCTGTCATTGGTAAACGACAGCCGGGCATATGCCACTCTACGATCGCTCCACGTGCCAGCCTCACATGAAGAACGTAGCTCTCGCTTTCTTCTCTGTCCACACACCACACACAACACACACACACACACACACACACACACACACACACACACACACACACACACACACACACACACACACACACACACACACACACACACACACACACACACACACACACACACACACACACACACACAGAGATAGATAGATAGATAGATAGATAGATAGATAGATAGATAGATAGATAGATAGATAGATAGATAGATAGATAGATAGATAGATAGATAGATAGATAGATAGATAGATAGATAGATAGATAGATAGATAGATAGATAGATAGATAGATAGATTATTTAACGCTCATAAATAGGATTTGAAATCTCGATTGGCCATTTTGTTACCGTCTTCTCAACGAGTGTGTCCGCGGTGGAGGCTTAACGGTTATGGCGCTCGGCTGCTGACCCGAATATCGCGGGTTCGATCCCGGCCGCGGCGGTCACATTTCGATGGGGCGAGATGCTAGGGGCCCGTGCACTGTGCAATGTCAGTGTGCGTTAAAGAACACCATATGGTCAAAATTTCCGGAGCCCTCCACGACAGCGTGCCTCATAATAACATTGGGGTTCTCGGACGTAAAACCTCAACAATTAGTAGTATTATCTCAGCGCGAGTAGCATAATGATAAATGCTTAGTAGATGTCCTCATTCAGTATGAGGACATCTACTTAGCATTTACACTAAGATATAACCGCGATGGAAGCCGTATTTAGTGACCAATTCATGAAACAAAATAATTAAATCACGAGGGTTTTAAAAAATATTGGATCAATGTACGTTTGGTTTGGATAATTGGAAGTTTAAAGGAAATTATTCAGAACAGTATTATATTCAATGACTGCACGCGCGCAGACATACACACCAGGCAGGTTGACGCTGACTTCACATTCAGAAACAAAGACGCGATTCGTTGCTTACGTCATTCTTTAAAACGTAACTGTTTATTAGCTGTTGTACTGTAATTATTTCGGGTCTCTCGAGCTGTAGTATATATGGCAGTTTAGGTAGAAGCGCGGAACCTTGGAGTACTGTTGTTAAAAAAAGCACGTTTTCAATGCTTCTTTTCGTTCTTTTTCAGAATAAACATAAAATAATGAACTGAAGTCATGAGATTAAAAGTTATGCTTCAAAGGAACGCAAACACGAGAATCCGCGCGAAGGCTGCGTACTTCCATCTATAAGCTGCTACCGTTGAAACTGGGCAGGTGGCGCCATCTTTTACCCGCGACCATCAACACAGACTGCAATAACAAAAATAATATGAAACGGGCGCTTACATGTGTGACTTGTGAAAGAGGGGTGCGGGAGGGTTTGGCTTTGTGAAGCTCTGCAATTGAAAAGAAAAGAAAGAAAGTAATAATCAATAAACAACGCTAAGTTCAACGAACGAGCCGGAAGCGTCGAAACCGTTAAGAAAAACATAAGCATCATAATCGAAATTATCGAATTTGTTTTCATTAACCGGCACTTTTAGTTTTCCGAGTTCAAAAAGTTGTTTATGGACGATAGCTCACTATTTATTTTTTGTATAATTAAGTATACGCGAACGGGAAACTTAGACGAGCCATACATAGAAATAAAATTTAAAAAAAAAAAGGAAAACGCCGTTTGCAATCTTCTGAGGAACTTTTGAGTTTTTATGCTTTTTGGCCTTTGTAACGCCACTGTTACGTTACATCTTAACAACCAAGTTCTTGAAGTACATTGAAGTTCCACTCTAGAACCAAATACGGAACTGAACCACTTAAAAAGCTAATACCTACTTTTCCAAATCAACATCCGCAAGTTCTAATTAGGTGAGAGAACACATGACAGCGTCTATTTTCAAATATGTTGTTAAATCATATTTGTTGTCCTGTGTACTTGCATAGTATAACCACTAACACCGTGTGGCTTACGATGTTTTTGAAGAAGAATAACTGGATTGAATAGGTTTTGTGTCTGCTATCAACTGTCATTAATGGCGCTATACCCATTTTTTTTTTTTACCCGCTAAATGCACCCGCTTTCTATTGTATAATTTCTTATGAATGTTCGCGCCACTGCTGAACAGTGCATACTGGTGGTAGGGCCATCATCATGCAGTCTTTACGGTCTATACTGCTTTTAGTCGTACGTTCCCTTGACATGTAACACGTTGAACGCAATAAATGAAATGAAATAAAATGAATAGTGGGACGGGGTAGCCGTCTCCAAGAAATGGCGACGACGGCTGCCTCAATAACGTTTTTTTTTTAAATTCGATAAACGCAAAAGACCACCAGAAAAAGACCACCGAAGAATGATGTAACCACCCAAATCTCCCACAGTGGGTGTGAGGCCGCAATGAAATTGTCCAACAAGAACAAGATGAACCCGGCATTTCCTGGGATATCACGAGTCGCACCTGCTACCACTTTGTACTTTCGCGGTGCGCTGCCACTGAACGAGAACTTGAAACGGGTTCGAAAAAGAATACTGACCCAAAAATACACTTGTTTGTATGCGGGTGATAAACGGGTGCTGTGAAAAAAAAAAAAACAATTACAGCTGACAAATGGAGGCAGAAGAGGTGAAACCCTCTTGAAGCTGCGCATTTCAACCCCTTACCATGAGCCTC